>NC_059109.1:74127209-74382209 GCF_020740685.1 Jaculus jaculus | reverse complement strand
TGGTTAGAGTTGAGAGACTTAAGTGCCATAAGAACTGTGGACTTTGAGGTTTGGCTTATGAGGGGGGGAAGAAAGCTTTGCCCAGACTGTGCTAGAAGCAGTTTGTGTGAGAGGCTTGCTGCCTTCTGCCTGTGTCATCAAAACTGAGAAGGATTGAACTTAGAAAATGGACAGAAATAAATGAAAGATTCAGTCTGGAGAGAGTACCCATTCAGCTGCACTTGTTTGAAAGATACTCTATTGAGGTTGGAACAGCAGAAATAATTCTGACTCTTAAAAGTAGGGGGCCTGAATGCTGAAGGAGTGTCTTACTTTTCAAGTTTGGCTTTATTCCCCCCTGGATTAACAAATATAGTACCCTATTTGGTACTCTAAGAACAACATGTGCAGGAAAGAAAGGGTCATTAGATTTGCAGTGTTCTTTGCTTTTGGGAAATGGCCACTGGACTATGTGAAGCAGGATTGTTGGAGTCTCTGAGTAGGGAGCCGATGGAACCATAAGGATGAATCATGGGTTGCATTGGAGATCTCAGGATTTTTTGGACATTCTGGGACTAAGAGCCGTATGCTAGGAGAGCTGCTTGGCTTGGGATGGGAATTGGAGTGGAATTGGAACCCCAGAGACTTTGTCACTGGTTTTAGATGTCACACTTGGAGCCACAGGATTTGATGTTTGCCCTATTTGTTTTAGATCTTGTATTAGTTCAGTTCTTTTTCTTTTGTTTTTTTGAGGTGGGTTTCACTCTACCCCAGGCTGACCTGGAGTCACTACGTAATCTCAGGGTGGCCTTGAACCCACAGCAATCCTCCTACCTCTGCCTCTCCCAAGTGCTGGTATTAAAGATGTATACCTCCACACCTGGCTTATTGTTTCAGTTTTTGCTTTCAGTGCCATCTTTTGAGTATGAATGTTTAATCTGTACCATTATGTGTTTTTGGTTTTACAGCTCACATTTAAGAGATCTTGGACAATGTGGATGTTTGGGGTTGAAATACTATGGAGGCTGAAACATTGCATTTTACATCATGGATTGTCATCAGTTTATGGGCCAGGGGTGGAATGTGGTGGTTTAATCAAATGCTTGCTACCCAGCTGGTAGGAATATGAAAGCTGAAACTTTTCTGGAGGAGGCATTATATTTCTGGAGGTGGACCTTGAGGCAGTCCCTAGCTTTCCAATTTTAATTGGCTTACTCTTCTGCTGATGTTTTCCACCTGCTACAGTGTCCAGCTTCTGCTGGTACCATGTTGCCCCCTGACATTGTGGAGCTTCATGACACTAAGCCAAAATAAATACTTCCTATCAGCTACTTTTGGTCAGCTTCAAGTGCTATAACTTAGCAATTGGAAGGTAACTGCAACAATAAACAAATCTTTAACAACAATGAAGCAGAACAGTTAAACTGGGCATGGTGGCTCACTTTAATCCTAGGACTCTGGAGAATAAGATAGAAGGATTGCTATGAGTTTGAGGCCAGCCTGTGCTACACAGTGAATCCCAGGTCAGCCTAGGCTAGAGGAGACCCTTAAAACAAGCAAGCAAGTGAGCAAACAATAAAAGGAATATTAGCTGAGCCTGGTGGTGCACACCTTTAATCCTAGCACTCAGGAGGCAGAGGTAGGAGGATTGCCATGAGTTTGAGCCACCCTGAGACTAGATAGTGAAATCCATGTCAGCCTGAGCTAGTGAGACTGCCTCAAAAAAACCAGCCAGGCATGGTGTAGCATGCCTTTAATCACAGCACTTGGGAGGCCAAAGTAGGAGGATCTCTGAAAGTTCAGGGCCATTCTAAATCTACATAGTGAATACTAGGTCAGCCTGGGCGAGAGTGAGGCCCTACCTCGAAAAACAAAACAAAACAAACAAACAAAACAAGAAAAGAAAAAAACAGTTCTTTCACTTTCCAAGCACTTGCTCATGCACCCCTACACAGTCTTACCTGTCCCTTCCCTTCACTTCATGCCTCTAGCTTATAAAATTGTGCCTTCTCCAGGGTGGCATCTGGTAGAATGGTGGTATGGCCTTTCTGGTCTGGCCCATTTTTGCCATGGTGTGTTTGCTAGTTTCTTCTGATTGCTGAGTGTTGTTCCTGCTATCTGATGCTTGGGTCCAACCCATTTATTTAGGTTTCCTGTATTCCAGATTAGGAAACAAATTGGTATAGGAAAGTAGGCTTGTTTACAATTTGGCCAAACAGGTGAAGAAAAAACCCAATTTGTTTCCTTGGTACTTGTGGCAGTCATACAATGTATAGAAAACCAGGGTCAGAAATGTACAGATTTAGCTGTGAGACAGTTTTACCTGTCCTTTCCTAGGGGAAAAACATCTCACCCAGATTGGTGAGGGTTGGTTATATTTTTACAAGTTAGATTTTCATTCCCTTGCACCAACATGCCTTGTATTTTACCATTCACCTTTGAAGGATACTTGGGGTGTTTCTGTTTCAGGGATTCATAAATAAAAGTGCTGTATTTGTTTACATCTGTTTGTGTATGTGTGTGTATGTACATGGAATTTCATTTTATTTGCATTAAATACCTAGAAGTCACATCTTTGGGTCAAATGTCAAGTTGTATGCCTAGCTTTATAAGCAAACTTTGCCAACATGCCCGTGTGGTTTTGTGTTTGTAGCAGTAATGTGAGAGTTATGGTTTCCACCTTGTGCAGTTTGCACTCTGGTAAGTTTCTTTTTTTCAGTCACTGATAGCTATGAGGCTCCCCTCCCCCTCTTTGGTTTTTCAAGGTAGAGTCTCACTTTAGCCCAGTCTGACCTGGAACTCACTATGTAGTCTCACTGTGATCCTCCTACCTCTGCTTCTTGAGTGCTGGGATTCAAGGCATGTGCCACTATTTGGTTTATCTTGATTATAAGACAATTTTTTTTTAACTTTTATTTATTTATTAGAGACAGAGAGAGAGGGACAGAAAGAGAGCATGAGAGTATAGGCATGCCAGGGCCTCTAGCCACTGCAAATGAACTCCAGATGCATGTTCCACCTTGTGCATCTGGCTTATGTGGAACCTGGTCAGTTGAACCTGGGTCCCTAGGCTTTGCAGACAAGTGCTTTAACCAATAAGCCATTGTAGCAAGTCCCAGACTGGAAATGAATAGAAGATCACCTGAATAAAAATTAAAAAAGAGAATCTTTATTAAGCTGGCCAGCATCTGTCCCCTCACAGCGAGGAGGAGAGCAGCCCAGTCCTACTTGTACAGTGAGGTTTTTCCTTTTTTTTATTATTAACAACTTCCATGATTATAAAAAATAACCCATGGTAATACCTTCCCTGCCCCCCACTTTCCCCTTTGAAACTCCATTCTCCCCATCTCAATCAGTCTCTCTTTTATTTTGATGTCATGATCTTTTCCTTCTCTTATCATGGTCTCGTGTAGGTAGTATGAGGCACTGTGAGGTCATGGATATCCAGGCCATTTTGTGTCTGCGGGGAGCATGTTGTAAGGAGTCCTACCTTTCCTTTGGCTCTTACATTCTTTTTGCCACCTCTTCCGCAATAGGCTCTGAGCCTTGGAAGGTGTGATAGAGATATTGCAGTGCTAAGCACTCCTGTCACTTCTTTCCAGCACCATGATGTCTTCTGAGTCATCCCAAGGTCACTGCCATCTGAAAAGAGAAGATTCTTTACCAAAAGTGAGAGTAGCATTAATATAAGGGTATGAATATTAAGAGAAGTGCTTACTGGGTAGTTTGATAAGCATAGTATATTACAATGAGTTTTTAAAGGCAAAACCCACATTCCTTTACAATGACCTACCCCTTACTCTTCAGTCATCTCTTGCACCCCAATTATCTTTTACAAGCATAAGCATGCACACTTACAAAAGCTGATCCTGGGCAGAGTGAGCTACAGATAAGGGTGAGACCAAATACCAGATGAAGCTCCTATGGATAGGCCACCTTGACCTCAGGGCAAGACTAACATCTTTCCAATTTTAGTATATGTGCTGCCGAAGTGAGCACAAAACTAACATCTTTACTGGAATTATGCCCCTCAGGTTTGTAGTTACTGCTCTGAGCTAATCTTTACTCTTTTATGGCTCCTTGAGAATGTTAAGATGGCTAAGTGACCTAACATAGCTTCCCTTATGTCTGTTCACTAGAGGTTGTTTCATTCCCCACTGGTTTTAGTAGACTCATCCATTACCATAGCCTCAGTCTCGATCCTGAGAACCATTAATTTTACTGAGGAAATTCTCTGTTGGATAAACTTGATTAGAGCATTTAAAATGTAGGGGCCTACAATCAATCCAAAAAGTAACAGAGTTATGGGTATGGAGATGGAAGTAATAAGAGTGGTTACCCTAGGTGACCAAGAAAACAAATTTTCATACAAGCAGACAGGCAGGTGGTTTATAGAAGCAGGACATGGCAGTTAGCTTGTGCATTCTATATGATTTAAAACTTTTTTTTTTTTTTTTTTAAATCTCACAATGAATCCTCAAGCTTCTGCTGTGCATAGACTAGTCAGCTTCTGGAGTGACTAGAGCAGGGCTGTAGTCTCTTTGTCAGGGGCAGGTGTCCTCCATAGCTTGACTTGGAGGGGACCCTCTGGGTTCCTGCTAATCTGTTAGCTGCTACAGTCAGCTGAGGACACTGTTCTCTTGACTCTGGTGTGATGAATCTATACCCCTTAGCTGTTGGGGATGGGCGCAATTCCCTGAGGGTATGTGGGTCCACTTGTGTTACAAATTTTAAGGGTGCACCATCAGTGAGTGGTAGGTGAATCTGGTTTACCTCTATAAATCTGAGCAGAGACACCTTTGAACAACCAGCACTACCTACATCAGCAAGTACAAACAGCTAGAATTCTTAATTGCTTTTACATGTCAGTCTGGGGGTCTGAGATCTGTCCCTAGTGATATTCCTCTTTTTGTAAGGCATATCAAGGAGAGGTTAGATTAATACAAATCATTAACTATCAGGTAAACATAACCAGTGAGGCAATTTTTGGAATTTTTTTATTTAAAGGCAGCAGTGGCTGACTAATGAGGGACAGGCAGAAGCAGAAAGCATGAGTTAATCTTAGAGTTTAGTATTGTAAACCAGCATCAGACAGGGGAGCCAATTAGTCTGAATCTTTGTTTATATTGTAGTTATATTTTCTTACTGGGTAATTAAGACCATGCAGTCTGCCAAAATTAAATATGTATTTTGGAGGTCAATAATGGCTTTATAGGAGAGACTTTGAGGGACCTGTGAGGAGTTCTATGACTCTCTTCATTGTCATCTGCTAGAATAAGTCAAGGCTGTGCTGACCAAGTGGTCCTCCCTCTTTGGGGAAGCCCGGAGGACTAATTTTCCTCCGATGTGACTCTCCTGTCACTAGATTGAAATTCACCTCTGGGTCTCCACATCTTCCCTGATCAAGAAGATAGGTAACTTAGCAGAGGCTAGAAGTTAGCAAGTATCCCATCATCTCCTGTGGCCTTCTGACCTGGGAGCAGGAACCAAATTATTGGTTATCCTTTTAACTACAATGTTCCAATTGACCTTGGCTTCTACATATGGTTATTAATCACTCTGAGACTACATATCTGATTAGCAAAACAGATTTAGTTAAAAAGATGCAGAACATACCTGGTTAGCAAAGCACATCTGGTTGGAGAATGACACAATAGTTTAAAATCATGCTGATTAGTATTTAAGTTTAGTTGTCAGGTGACACTGTAAGCTATATCTGGAACATAGAAATCATGCACATTCTATCTTTTATGTTATATGTCAATTGTAAGTGCAGGCAGAACATTTTAATAGCCCTGAAAACAATATTTTCCCAATTAGCTTATCAATAACTTTAAGCCAGTTGATTTAACCTAGAAATTGTATGTCAGGAAAAGGCAAGACAGTATAAAAACTTACCATCTGTGTTTGAAAACAACTTTGGCTAGTCGGTATACATATGAAGGTGCCAGTTACCACCCAAACTGGAAGCAGAACAGTAGAGTTTAAGATTCGTTTTCTAGAGCTGGAAACATTTCTTAAGTATCAATACATCTATAAGCGATGAACTTGAGATGCTAGAAATGAGACAATTACTTAAGTAAAACCTTGACTGTGACTTACTATACATAGCTTAAAACTAAAGTCAAACCTGGTCATTATTGAGCTGAACTAGCCTGATTTTAAATGTACATTAGAAACATTTTGACAGACACAAAGTAATTTCTTAAACAATTACCTTTAACCATTGAACAATTTTATAGCTTAACATAAAGCAATATTTATGACTGTAGAATATATAAAGCTTAGACAAACTATATTAACATTGTTTGTATACAGTGGATTTCCCTACGACATGGGGAGCCTCCTCAGTTTTTTGAAGAAGAAAATCACAGTAAGTCACTCCTCCCCCCCCCCCCCAAGGTAGGGTCTCACTCTAGTCCAGGCTGACCTGGAATTCACTATGTCATCTCAGGGTGGCCTCGAACTCACAGTGATCCTCCTACCTCTTGCTTCCCAAGTGCTAGGATTAAAGTCGTGCTCCACCAAGCCTGGTTCAATGAGTCACTTTTTATAAGATTTAGATTATAACCTCAGTGATAACCACCCAGAAAAACCAGCATGAACAAGATAAGAACCATCTTAAAATTACAGGAATTTGAGCCAGGTGGGGTGGCACACACCTTTAGTCCCAGCACTTGGGAGGCAGAGGTAGGGGCACTCTGAGTTCAAGGCCACCCTGGGTCTACAGAGTGAGTTCCAGGTCACCCTGGGCTACAGTGAGACACCCCCCCTCCGGACCTCAAAAGTAAGTAAATAAAAATTACCCTAGCCTTTAGCTTTTTTCCAAGAGAGAAAACACATTAAGAAAAACTATAGATAATTTTTATAGTTTTTCAGTAATCTGACTGGCCAAAAATAATGTTAAGCAAATGAAACGTGAGAGCAAAAAGTTCATTTTCTTTTGTATTCTGTTACTACTGGTTGGTTCAGCTGAATAACTTTGCTTATTGATAGCCAAACATCATGAACTTTGTATAAACCAAATTAAAATACTCTGATATCTGGAAAAGTACAATATTAACAGAAAGTAGAGTTCACATATTTATGGTACATGAGGCTACGGAGAGTAAACTGAACAAAAGATCTGCTAACAGAATTCAAAATGAACAAGAAATCTATATTATGTAGTACCGATTTTGGCTTACATATGAAGACATGTAAAACTTTACAATTTTAAAAAATATTTTATTTATTTGAGATAGAAAGAGTGAGTATGTAGCAGATAGGAGAGGATGGGCTCACTAGGGCCTCCAGCCTCTGCAAACAAACTCCAAATACATGTGCCATCTTGTGCATCTGGCTTATGTGGGTACTAGTAAGTTGAACCTGGGTCCTTAGGTGTCTCAGGCAAGTGCCTTAACTGCTGTTAAGCCATCTCTCTAGCTCAACTTTACAATTTTTTAAAACTATTTTATTTTTATTTATGAGAGAGAATGAGAATGGTTGTTGCCAGGGCCTCCAGCACTGCAAACGAATTCTAGATGCATGCGCCACCTTGTACACCTGGCTTACCTGGGTCCTGGGGAACTCGAACATGGGTCCTTTGGCTTCGCAGGCAAGTGCCTTAACTGCTAAGCCATCTATCTCTCCAGCCCCCAACTTTATAATTTTTTTGTTTATTTTTTATTTATTTGAGGGTGACAGAGGAAGGGGTGGGGGAGAATGGGCATAACAGGGCCTTCAGCCACTGCGGACAAACTCCAGATGCATGTGCCACCTTGTGCATCTGGCTTCTGGGGTACTAGGGAATCCAGCTTCAAACCGAGGTCCTTAGGCTTCACAGACAAGCACTTAGTTGTTAAGCCATCTCTCCAGCCCTAACTTTATAATTTTTAAAGCTCATCAGAATTGGGATACCTTTATGCAGTATTTTCTTACATATGTATACACACACACACACACACACACACACACACACACATACACACACACACATTTGTTTTTTTTACATTTTTATTAACATTTTTCATGATTATAAAAAATATCCCATGGAATACCCTCCCTCCCTCCATTTTCCCCTTTGAAATTCCATTCTCCATCATATCCTGTCCCCATCTCAATCAGTCTCTCTTTTATTTTGATGTCATCATCTCTTCCTCCTCTTATGAGGGTCTTGTGTAGGTAGTGTCAGGCACTATGAGGTCATGGAAATCCGGGCCATTTTATGTCTGGAGGGAGCATGTTGTAAGGAGCCCTACCTTTCCTTTGGCTCTTAACATTCTTTCTGCCACCTCTTCCACATTAGACACTGAGCTTTGGAAGGTGTGACCGAGATGTTACTCGGTACTCTAGTCACTTCTTTCCAGCACCATGATACCTTCTGAGTTGTCCCAAGGTCACTGCCATCTGAAAAGAGAAGGTTCTCTACCCAAAGTGAGAGTAGCATTAATATAAGGGTATGAATATTAAGAGAAGTGCTTATTGGGCAGTTTGATAAGCATAGTATATACATTTATACAGACATCAGCAGGTGTTACACCCCTAGGGCTCATGACTACCCCTGTTTTAAGTTTTCAGTATCAGGAATGTATTCCTTCCCATGGAGTGGGCCTCCAGTCCTCCTACCTCTGCCTCCCGAGTGCTGGGGTTAAAGGCGTGCGCCACCATGCCTGGCTTAAGTGTACTTTTTATTCAGACTTCAGACAGCCATGTCCCCCTCACATAGTTATTCATTCATTTTCATTCATTCAGAAGCTATACACCCATTTAAAATTCCTATTCTGTTTATAACTCTGGAGACCCAAAACTGAACCTCGAAATTATTTTGAGTATAATTTCAGACCTCACATTGAGTATTTTTCCAAACCAAAATTTGACTAGTCTTAATTCCAATTTTTATTTTAATTTCCCTTGGGGTGGTCAGGGAGTCCAGGTCGCCCAAAGATGACCCGTTTGACAGGTGGGAGCTTGAATGTTCCCACTGGTGGCTATCCCACATCAAAGGATGGCTAGTTTAATGCACAAAACTTCCTCAAAGAAAAGGCATCTGACATGGTACCTAAGTCAGACACTTGCTGTTGGAAGAAGGAAATGTTAGTGATGACACATTGCAGTGGGCTAGGTGTGGAGCTTGTTTGCCCCATGGTATAGTTTTCAGATTCTGCAGGTGGTTTCCTAGGAGGATCCACAAATGTTAAGCACAAAAGGACAAAACAAAAAGATAAGGGCACTGGTGAAAAAGGCATACCAGGGTTTGGGGCGATGCCACCTCCCAGGATTCATGAAGTAGTTCTGGGATTTGGGAAGTAGTTCAGTCTTCCACTAAATCCCCCTTACCTCTGAAGGTTTTCAGACCAGATGACTCTCAGCCCATGGTGTTATTTCCTCTGACTGCCTTTCCTTCCTGTTGGGCCCTGGAGAATTGTCCTTGGGGCTGAGGAACATCTCCAACCCATAGTCAAAGTACAGTCCCAAGAAATCAAGACTGTGAGACCAGATTCAGGGGTCAGTTTAGCGAGAAGAATGTAATTTTTGCAGGGGTCTCCAAATGTACTGAGTGCCAGACCAGAAATGAACTGAAGACCACCAGAATAAAAATTAAAAAAGGAAAACTGGCCATGAAGGCAGAGGTAGGAGGAGTGCTGTGAGTTCGAGGCCACCCTGAGACTAGTTAGTTAATTCCAGGTTAGCCTGGACCAGAGTGAGACCCTACCTTGAAAAACAGCTGGTGCCTGGCCCCTGACAGAAAGGAGGAGAGCAGCCTGGTCCTCCTTTTACAGTGTTTTTAAAGTAAAAACTACATACCTTTACAATGACCTACACCTTACTCTTCAGTCATCTTCTTAACCCCAATTATGTTCTGCAAGTGCAAGCACATTTACAAAAGCAGAACTTGGGCAGAGTGAACTCCAGATAAGGGTGAGACCAAACACCAGAGGAAGCTCCTATAGAGTACCAGGCCACCTTAATCTCAGGGCAAGACTAACATCTGATGTCTTTACTGGAATTATGCCCCTCAGGCTTGTAGTATCTTGCCTGTGTTTATTAGCTATGACATGGCTTTAGTGAAGTCTGTGTCTCATTTTTTCATTAAGTTACTTGGTTTATTACTGCATATTTGAAAATTCTTTATATGACATAAATAACATTTTTTTTTGGTCAAGCTGTTTTATCTTTTTCTAAACATTCCCCCTGTGTCCCCCTCCTCCCCCCAGGTAGCAGAGGCTGACTTGGAATTTACTCTGTAGTCCCAAGCTGTCCTCAGACTCACAGTGATCCTTCTAGCTGGGGTTAAAGACATGTTCCACCATGCTCAACCTCTGGATATTATTTTATAGAACAGGTATTTGAAATTTAATTAATTAATTTGAGAGAGAGGCTAACAGAGAAAATGGGTGCGCTAGGGCCTCTAGCCATTGCAGATGAACTCCATACTGCATGCTCCATCTTGTCATCTGGCTTATGTACTTCCTGGGGACTAGAACCTAAGTCCTTAGGCTTTGCAGGCAAGTGCCTTAACCGGTAAGCCCTTTCTCTCCAGCCCTTGAAATTTTGATGAGGTATAACTTTAACAGTTTTTTAAAAATGGATTGTATATTTGCATTTGGTCTTAGCTTAAAAGGCTGAGAAATCATAGCTTATGCTTCTAATATCACAGCTAAAGAACTCTGCTCAATCTAAGTTTTCTTCTGGAAGCATTATATTTTTTTAATGTATTTAAAATATTTTACTTATTTATTTACTTATTTATTTATTTGTATGTGTGTGAGAGAGAGATAGAGAGGCAGATAGAGAATGAGCATGCTTCGCAGGTGAGCACCTTCACCGCTAAACTCTCTCTCCAGTCTGTGGAAGTTATATAGTTTTCCTATTTAGTCCTTTGATCTGTTTTACTTAAAGTTTTGTGCAGTGTGATAGATGTAGATATATTTGATATATTTATTTTTCTTTTCAGTTGTACTAGTGCCAAGTCTTAAAAACAAACTATGGTCAGGAGCTGGAGAGATGGCTTAGTGTTTAAGGCACTTGCCTGTGAGTCCTAAGGACCCAGGTTCGATTTTCCAGGTCCCACGTAAGCCAGATGCACATGGCATGTTCTCACTGTCTCTGTTTCTCTCCCCCTCTCTCTGTATCTAATAAATAAATAAAAATAAAATCTTAAGAAAAAGAAAACTATGGTCAAGTGTGGTGGTACAGGTCTATAACCCCAGCACTTTGTAGGCCAAGGCAAGAGGATTACAAGTTCAAGGCCATGTAGGCTCCATTGCAAGACCCTGCATTCCTCCCACCCCTCCCAAAACAAATTAACAATAAGACTTTCTGTTACCTTGATTTTGTGTATTTGCCAAGAGTTGGCTTGCTTCTGAACTCTTGTCTTTCATTGGTCTGTGTGGTCCCTGGTTGGCCTGTTATCAGTGCTATACTGGTCTTGGTTGCTATAGTGAATGGTAGATCTTGAAGCTAGGTAGTGTGTGTTCTTTTCTTTTTTTAGTATTTTTATGTATTTGAGAGAGGCAGGTAGAAAGAGGAAGTATGGGTGTTCCAGGACTTATTGCCATTATAAATGAACTCCAGACATATATGCCACCTTGCACATCTGGCTTTACATGGATACTGGGGAATCAAATCCAGGCCATCAGGCTTTGCAAACAAGTGCCTTTACTGCCCAGGTAGTATGAATTGTCACTTCTTTGTTGTTTCATTTTAGTCCTTCCATTGCCCTTATTTCGGTAGATTTCAGAAATCAGTCTATTGATACCTGCAGAAGGTCCTCTTGGGATTGCATTGCCATATATATTGTTTGTTTTTGTTTTCATTTTTTTCAAGCAGGGTTTCATTGTAGCCCAGGCTGACCTGGAACCCCTGGCTGGCTTTGAACTTGAAGTAATTCTTATGCTTTAGTCTCCCAAATGCTAGTATTAAAGGCTTGTGCCATTATGCCAAGCTGCTTTTGTATTTTTTTAAAATTTATTGTTTGTAAGGAGAAAGGTGTGTGTGTGTGTGTGAGGGGATAGAGTATGAATGAATTAGTGTGCCTGGGCCTCTTGCAACTGAAAGCAAACTCCAAGTACATGTGCCACTTTGTACATCTGGCTGTAGGGTACTGAGGAATTGAATGTAGGCTATCAAGCTTTGCAAGCAAGCTACTTTAACTGCTGGGCCTGCATTTGTGTTATTATAAAAGTACTTAAACAATTCCTAGCTATTCATTACTTCATTGCAAGTGTATAGAAATAGTTTGTTATTTGAACCTATATTCTACATCCTTGCTAAACTCATTGATTAGTTTCAGTAGTTTTTTTTTTCTTTTTTAGATTCCATGTTACATTCTGCATAGAGAATTATGTTTTCAAATAGAGCAAGTTTTACTCTTTCTTTCTTGGTTGTTGGGTGGGGTTTTTGAGGAAGGGTCTTGCTCTATCCCTGACTGACCTAGAATTCACTATGTAGTTCTAGGCTGGCCTGGAACTCAAAGCTGAGTGCTGGGATTTAAAGGTGTGTGCCACTGTGCCTCACAGAAGGCTTGCTCTTTTCTTCTTATGTTTCACTGGTCAGGACTTCAGGGGAGGCATTCTTTCTTCAACAGGAGTGTGTAGGAACTATCGAATTATAGATACTCCCTTTATTTTTATTATTATTTTACTTTTTTTTGGTTTTTATTTATTTACTTGAGGGCGACATAGAGAGAAAGAGATAGAGAAAAAGATAGAGAGAGGGAGAATGGGTGCTCCAGGGCCTCCAGCCACTGCAAACGAACTCCAGATGCTTGCGCCCCCTTGTGCATCTGGGTAATGTGGGTCCTGGGGAATTGAGCCTCAAACTGGGGTCCTTAGGCTTCACTTGACTGCCAAGCCATCTCTCCAGCCCGATATTCCCTTTATTTTATCAGTCGGTGTTGAATTTTGCTCGATGCGTTTTTGTGTCTATTGATGTGACTTTTCTTGAATCTATAAAGCTGGTAAATTATCCCTAAAGCAAGGAATACTTCATAAATGGAGTTTGCTGTGTTTTAACAGATGGACACTTCATGTAACTCACCTGATGGTGGTCATCCCGTGTGTTCTTTTCATTGAAGTTACTTCATGCTACTTACCAGGCAGCTGTTGCCTAGACCCACAATTCTCATGTATTATGTTGCTTAGGTTATCTGTAATTGATTAGAGCCACTTCAGGTTGGCTGTAGTATACTTCTGACCAGTCCCTATTACTTTATGGCACAAATGTCTGAGCTGGCATAGTGGCACATGCCTGTAACCCCAACACACAGGAATCAGAAGCAGAAGGATTGTTCTAAGTTTGACACTAGCTTGATCTCCATAGTGAGTTCCAGGTTGGTTAGCCAGGGTTACATTTTGAGACCCTGTTTCCAAAAAAAAAAAAATCATCTTGTAAACCATCATCCCTTCCCCTCCCCCCCAGGTAGGGTCTCACTCCAGTTCAGGCTGACTTAGATTTCACTATGTATTCTCACGGTGGCCTTGAACTCATGGTGATCCTCCTACCTCCCGAGTGCTTGGATTAAAGCTATCTTCTTTGCTTTTTGATCTAGCCTCAGAATTAGCCATTTATCCCTCTTTAAAAAAAAATATTTTTGGGGCTGGAGAGATGGCTTAGCAGTTAAGGCACATGTCTGCGAAGCCTAAGGATCCAGGTTCAGTTCTTCAGGTCCCATGTAAGCCAGATGCACATGGTGGCCCATGCTTCTGGAGTTTGTTTGCAGTGGTTCAAGGCCCAAGTGCACCCATTCTCACTCACTCTCTCCCCACTCTCTCTGTCTTTTAGATAAATGAAAACAAATAAAAAGATTGGGGGATGGAGAGATGGCTCAGTAGTTAAACACATGCCTATGGAACCTAAGGACCCAGGTTCTACTCCCCAGATCCCACGTAAGCCAGATGCACATGATGGCACATGCATCTGGAGTTTATTTGCAGTGGCTGGAGACCATGGTGCGCCCATTCTCACACATTCTGTCTCTCTCTTTCCTCCCTCTCTCTGTCTCTTAATCAATCAACCAATAAATAATAAAATTAAAAAAAATTGGGCTGGAGAAATGGTTTAGCAGTTATGGCGCTTGCCTGTGAAGCCTAAGGATCCAGTCTGATTTCCCAGTACCCACATAAGCCAGATGCACAAGGTGGCATATGTGTCTGGAGTTTGTT
The DNA here is from genome assembly GCF_020740685.1 of Jaculus jaculus. Lineage (NCBI taxonomy): Eukaryota > Metazoa > Chordata > Mammalia > Rodentia > Dipodidae > Jaculus > Jaculus jaculus. The sequence continues at coordinate 74,368,086 of NC_059109.1, read as the reverse complement.
TGCAGTGCTAGAGGCCCTGGTGTGCCCATTCTCTCTTTATGTATATATCGTCCTCTTTCTCTCAAATAAGTAAATAAAATATTTTTTTAGAAATAATTTTTAATATTTATTTACTTACTTGAGGGGGAGAGAATGGTCAGTCAGAGGCTTCCACTGAACACAAGACCAAGAGAGAGAGAATGGGCACACCAGGGCTATCAGCCACTGCAAACAAATTCCAGATGCATGTGCCCGGTGTGCATCTGACTTACTTGGGTCCTTGAGAATCAAACTGGGATCCTTTGGCTTCATAGGCAAATGCCTTAACTGCCAAGCCATCTCTCCAATAAAATAAAATATTTGTTTTGAGGTAGCGCCTCACTCTAGCCCAGCTTGACCTGGAATTCACTGTAGTCTCAGGCTGGCCTTGAACTCACAGTGATCCTCCTACCTCTGCCTCCCAAGTGCTGGGATTAAAGATATGTACAGCCATGCCCAGCTAAATAAATTTTTTAAAATTAATTATTTTATTTATGTGAGAGAAAGAGGCAGAAGGAGAAAGGGAGGATGGGCACACCTGGGCCTTCAGCCACTGCAAATGAACTCCAGATCCATGTGCCACCTTGTGCATCTGGCTTATATGGGTCCTGGGGAATCGAACCTGGGACCATTGGCTTTGCAGGCAAGTGCCTTAACCACCTACCTCGAAAAAAAAAAAACACAAAAAAAAGGAAAATAAAATAATAACATTAAGTTAAGAAACCTAAAGCTTTACATGGCAAGACAGTTGATGATACTGTAGCATATACTCAATTTACTAAAGGAAGACTTAAGTGTTCATGCCAAGGATGGGGGGAGTGTAACTATGTGAGATGATGGATGTATGTTATTATTTCCCCATGTATGCCAAATCATCACTGTGAACCAGGTATGATATTGCACCTGGAAAGATTGAGAAATAGGATCAATTGAACCCAGGAGTTTAAGAACAGTCAGGACAGCATAGGTCCTGACTGAATAAATCTCTTTTATACATGAAAAAATACCTACATATATGTACATCCACACTCTTTAAATTCATACACTTGAAAAAATTTTCATATTATTTTATTTATTCGAGAGAGGGAGAGAGAGGCATATATAAAGAATGAGAATGGGCATGCCTGGGCCTCCTGGCCACTGCAAATGAACTCCAGATGCATCTGCCACCTTGTGCATCTGTTTTTACATGGGTACTGGGGAATCGAACCTCAGTTCTTTGGCTTTGCCAGCACTGAGCCATCACTCTAGCTCAAAGTCATACATTTCAACTGTACCTCAATAGAACTGTAAAAACTCCTTACAGCGTCACCATCTATAGATTTCTGTTCAGTCAGTATCTGGTTTTGCTTCTTACATCTTCTCCTCCCCCGCCCCCAAGGTCTTGCTGTAGTCCAGGCTGATCTAGAAATCTGGAATTCACTGTGTATTCTCAGGGTGGCCTTGAATTCACGGCAATCCTCCTACCTCTGCCTCCCGAGTGCTGGGATTAAAGGTGTGTGCCACCACGCCCGGCTTGGTTTTGTTTCTTACTCAATTTTTTTTTGTGTGGCACAGTCCTCATTCACTGTCATTGAACACTGTGGTTGATACTCCTCTCCATGGCTATACACAGCTACTTCCAAGGAACCTTTTGGTTTTTATGCAGGCAATAAATCATTTTAGAGAGGGGGTGGGGAAGGCTGGAGAGATGGCTCGGCAGTTAAGGTGCTTGCTTGCAAAGCCTAACAACCCAGGTTCAATTCCCCAGTATATCTGGAGTTTGTTTACAATGGCTAGAGGCCATAGTATGCTCATTCTCTCTGTCTGCTTCCTATCTCTTTATGCTTGCAAATAAAGAAAGAAAGAAAAAAAAAATTTCGAAGTAGCAATTCACTCTAGCCCAGGCTGACCTGAAATTCACTATGCAGTCTAAGGGTGGCCTCATACTTATGGTGACCCTCCTACCTCTGTCTCCTGAGTACTGGGATTAAAGGAGTGTGCCACTATGTCCAGCTAATAAAAGTAATTTTTTTTAGGGCTGGAGAGATGGCTTAGCAGTTAAGTTGCTTGTAACCCATGTAAGCCAGATGCACAAAGGTGAGACAAGCACAAGGCCACACATAGCCACCAGGTGGCACAAGCGTCTTGAGTTCTATCTCAATAGCTGAGTCCCTGGCATGCTAATTCTCTCTGTCTCTGTCTCTAAAAATAAAAATTTTTTAAAAATATTTTATTTGGGCTAGAGAGATGGTTTAGTGGTTTTCTGGAATTCACTGTGTAGTCTCAGGGCAGCCTTGATCTCATGATCCTCCTGCCTCTGCCTCATGAGTGCTGGGATTAAAGGTGTGTGCCATCACACCTGGCTTCTTTCTTTTTAAAAAATATTTAGCTGGGCATGGTGGCGCCCACCTTTAATCCCAGCACTCGGGAGGCAGAGTTAGGAGGATCGCCATGAGTTCGAGGCCACCCTGAGACTCCATAGTGAATTCCAGGTCAGCCTGGGCTAGAGTGAGATCCTACCTTGAAAAACAAAAACAAAAACAAAAAAAAAAAAAAAAAAAAAAAATTCATATGTTTGCAAGGAATGAGAGAGAGAGAAAATGGTTGTGCCACAGCCTCCTGTCCCTGCAATTAAGTCCAGATGTACACACCATTTTGTGCACTTGGCTTTACATGGGTACTGGGGAATAGAGCTCAGGCTGTCAGGCTCTCAAGCACCTTTCACAGCTGCGCCATCTCTCCAGCCCCTGATCTTAATTCATTTTCTAACTGACAGTTGTTTTTTAAATATATTTTATTTTTTTTGACAGAAAGTGGCGGGGAGAGAATGGTCGTACCAGGGCCTCCAGCAAATGAACTCCAGACACATGCACCACCTTGTGCATGTGACTCATGTAGGTCCTGGGGAATCGAACCTGGGTCCTTTGGCTTTGCAAGCAAGCACTTTAGCCATTAAGCCATCCCTCCAGGCCCTTAATTGTCAGTTTTTAATTTTTTTTTGTTTTATTTACTTATTTGAGAGCAACAGACAGAGAGAAAAAGAGGCAGTAGGGGAGAGAGAGAGAGAGAGAATGGGTGCACCAGGGCCTCCAGCCACCTCAAACGAACTCCAGATGCACTCACTTTAGCCCCAGGGATACATCTACCTGTCTCTGGAATACAAATGTGCACCATCATGCTCCGCTTTTTAAAAATTTCATCTATGTATCTATGTATTTATCTAGGTATCTATCTATGTATCTATGTATCTATGTATCTATGTATCTATCTAATTATCTGTCTATTTATCTATCTATCAATCATCTATTATCTATCAATCATCCATTCATCCATCCATCCATCTGAGAGGGAGAGGGGCAGATAGAGAGAACCGGTGTGCCAGGGCCTCTGACCACTGCAAACGAACCTGAGACACAAGAGCCACTTTATGCATCTGGCTTACGTGAGTACTGGGGAATTGAACCTGGGTCCTTAGGCTTTGTAGGCTTTGTAGGCAAGCACCTTAACTGCTAAGCCATCTCCAGACTCCAGATTCCAGATATCCCTCCTCCATGCCCAGCTTTTGCTTTTGGTTTTTGAGGTAGGGTCTTGCTCTAGCCCCGTAGTCTCAGGCTGGCCTTGAGTTTACGGCAATCCTCCTATCTCTGCCTCCCCAGTGCTGGGATTAAACATGTACGTCACCATGCCTAGCACTAGCATCACCCCCTTCACTGTATTTTTTATTTTATTTTATTTTTTGATTTTTCAAGGTAGGGTCTTATTCTAGCCCAGGCTGACCTGGAATTAACTATGTAGTTTCAGGGTGGCCTCAAACTCATGGCTATCCACCTACCTCTGCCTCCCAAGTGCTGGGATTAAAAGATGTGTGCCACCATGCTTGGCTCCCCCCACACCCCAGCACCTTTTTTTTTTTTTATACTTGTGTAGTTCTTTATAATTTATAAAGCATTTTCAGACACAACCTTTGAGACTAACAAATATCTTACAGGGTTGGAGGAACTAAACATAATCACTGGTCCTATTTTAGTCAATTAAGGTTTAGACTAGAAGTGTTTCATCAAGATAACCAACCAGTAACATCCCATAAAATCTTCCTACTGCACTGGGCAGAAACCTGGGTTTCAATTTCCAGCTGCCCTAGAGAGGAGACAGGTTAAGTAGGCTGGTTCCCCACCTTTTTTTAATGTAAGTGTCCTGGGGCTTGAATTCAGGTCATTGGTATTGAATGTAGACCTTCTTTCTTTCTTTTTGGTTTTTTGAGGTAGGGTCTCACTTTAGCCCAGGCTGACCTAGAATTCACTATGGAGTCTCAGGGTGGCCTCGAACTCATGGCAATTCTCCTATCTCTGCCTCCCGAGTGCTGGGATTAAAGGCATGTGCCACCATGCCCGGCTTTAAATTTTTTTAAATTTAATTTTATTTCATTTTTTTAAAGAGAGAGGCAGAGATAGAGAGAGAGAGAGAGAGAGGTAATGAATGAATGAATGAATGGGCACACTAGGACCTCCAGCCAACTTCCAGCCTTTCTCTGTCTCTCTCTCTCTCTTTCTTTTTGTTTTTTTGAGGTAGGGTCTCACTGTGGCCCAGGCTGACCTGGAATTCACTGTGTAGTCTCAGGGTGGCCTCAAACTCACAGTGATCCTTCTACTTCTGCCTCCTGAGTGCTTGGATTAAAGGTGTGTGCCACCTTGCCCAGCTCTTTCTTTCTTTCTTTCCTTTCTCTCTCCCTCTTCCTGCCTGCCTGCCTGCCTGCCTGCCTTCCTCCCTTCCTCCCTTCCTCCCTTCCTCCCTTCCTCCCTTCCTCCCTTCCTCCCTTCCTTCCTTCCTTTCCCTTCTTTCCCTTTCCCTTTCCTTTCCTGTTCTAAGGTAGGGTCATGATATAACCCAGTCTGACCTGGAATTCACCATGTGGTCTCAGGCTGGCCTCAAACTCATGCCAATCCTCCTACCTCTGCCTCCTGAGTCTGGGATTAAAGTTGTGTGCCACCATGCCTGGCTCCATTATTTCATTTTTTTATTTAATTTTTTTTAGGGGTCAGCTTCAAGTTCAACCTGAGAGCAATTGGTTTCCCCCCAAAAAGACATGCAACCATTATACCAGTTGGCACATTTTTGCCTGCCTGGCCAGCCATAAAGCCTGCAGGCGTCACTGCTGGTTAAGACCATTGATGATTTTTCTCCTCCCAAGGGCTGGGTGTGTGCCGCGTAGCTCTTTCTGGTATCCTGATAGCTAATCAATAGGGAGGAGGTTTCCAGCTTAGCTACATCTTGATTTCTCAGTGAACTGCAGCCCAAGCATGTGAAGTCTCTAGTAATACTGTCTTAGCATCTAATTCTGGTGGGCAACCAAGAGCCTTGGAATTAACCTGTAATATATTGGGGGCATCAAGGGCCTTCTTGGCCAGTAACTTGCTGAAAGGTATCACACTCCTGACACTGAATTTTTTCTAATAGCAATTTTTGTGTACGACCTTACCCACATCACCTCCACAGGATAGTTCTGCTCAAATTCTTTCTCTCTCTTTAACATATATATTATTAGCTAGTGAAGAAGCAGGTTTCTATAAGATTTATATAACTCTTAATACTAATTTTTGTTTTTTCAAGGTAGGGTCTCACTCTAGTTCAGGATGACCTGAAAATCCCTATGTAGTCTCAGGGTGGCCTTGAACTCCAGGTGACTCCTATCTTTGCCTCCCAAGTGCTGGGATTAAAGGCCACTCCTGGCATAAATCTTAAATTTTTATTAATCCTTCTCCCACCTCCTCCTTCATCTCCCCTGAGACCATTTTACTTCCAGTGTTCTATCCCTCTTATTTATCTACTGTACCCTCTCCTTAAGCATTTCCTTCTCTTCCCTCACTCATAGTCCCTTTCTAGCTTCCTGGTATCTACTATTTACTTTTATAACAACCCACATACCAATCTAAACATATGAAGCTAGGATCCATAATTCACATATGAGAGAGAACATGTGGTGGTTGATTTTCTGAGCCTGGGTTACCTCACTTACTATTGAAACTCTTGAAATAAATTCAGTATTATAATTGTGGAATGTAGAGATGTGATTTTATTTCCCCCCAAAATAGCTTCTCATGTAGCCCAGGTTGGTCTCTTACTATGTATTGAAGTAAACTTGAGCTTCTGTCTCCCAGTTGCTGGGATTATAGACTACCATGCCTGTGTTTTTTTTTTTTTAATACTTTCATTTATTTATTTTGTATATTTGTTTGAGAAAGAAAAGCAGAAAGAGGCAGAGAGAATGGGGACGCCAGGGCCTCCAGCCACTGCAGACAAACTCCAGATGCATGTGCCACCTTGTGCATCTGGCTTATGTGGGTCCTGGGGAATTGAACATAAGTCCTTTGGCTTTGCAGGCAAGTGCCTTAACCACTAAGCCATCTCCCCAGCCCCCCATATCTGTTTTTTGTTAAATAAATTTCTATATCTTGTTTTAGATTTATTTATTTATTATGAGGGTGAGGGAGAGAATGGAGATACCAGTGCCTCTAGCACATGAATGCTATCATGTGCATGGCTTACGTGTGTTCTGGGGAATTGAACCTGGGTTCTTAGGCTTTGCAGGCAAGCCAAACCATCTCTCCAGCCCATGCTTGGTTTTCTTTTCTTTTTCTTTTTTTTTTTTTTTTGGTTTTTCGAGATAGGGTCTCACTCTGGTCCAGGCTGACCTGGAATTAACTCTGTCATCTCAGGGTGACCTTGAACTCATGGCAATCCTCCTACCTCTGCCTCCGGAGTGCAGGGATTAAAGGCGTGCGCCACCACGCCCGGCCCATGCTTGGTTTTATATGGTGTTGATGATCAAATCCAGGGCTTCACCAGTTAAGCATTCTAACAACTAAGCTATATCCCTGGTCCCAAGGTGTGATCTGTGAAGTGCCCATTTATACATTTATTCCTAAGATGAGTCACCCTAAGTGGAGTATCTTTCATTTTTCCATGAGAGAACATAGGTGGTCATCTCTTAATTTCATCATTCTGACAATGACACTGTATTGCATAGATACCAGTTGAAACAAATGGCATTTCATTTAACAAATGCTTTTACTTTGTTTTGTTTCATTTTTTGAAGTAAAGTCTTATTATTTAGCCCTGCCTTACTTGGAATTTGCTATGTAGACTAGGCAGGCTTTGAACTTGTGCTAGTCTTCTCTGCCTCTTTAGTGCTGGGATTGCAGGGTGTGCATACCATACCTGGCTTGCTCCGTTGTTTAATTTGGGTTGTTGGTCCCACCTAGGAAGCACTCTTAGGGGCAGTGTTTGTGAGGCAGGAGGGCATTAGCTTATGAGATCATCACTATATATTCATGTCATGTTTAGTCAGGAGTGCTACTGGGTATTTGTCAATGGTCTGCCTACCTATTTATGAGTGTATCATCCTGGCAGCTGTGCTAAACATTCTAAAAAGGCTTTAAATGTAGTTTGGAGTTGAATTTTGTTATTTACAACCAATATCTGTGCTAATCAGAGTATAGTTTGAGTTGTACATAGCCCACCCTGTTCCAGGAACTGCTGAGGAGGAGTCTTCTATGTGCTACTTTTACAGAGCAGCCCCCCAAGCTCTAGTGTAACTTTTGCTCTCCCTGGTTGTAATGTGTGGGAAAATAGAGAATTACATCTGGTCTTGGGACATTAGCCCAGCTGTTTGTTTATTTATTGAGAGATAAAATGGGCATGCCAAGGCCTCTAGTCACTGCAAATGAACTCCAGATGCATGTGCCACCTTGTGCATCTGGGTTACATGGGACCTGAGGAATTGAACCTTTGGCTTTTCTGGCAAGCACCTTAACCACTAAACCATCTCTCCAGCTCATATGTACTTTTTTTTAGAAAGGCGTGTGCCACCATGCCCGGCTTCCAGTCCTGTATTTTTAAGTGGAGGAGATGAGGTAACTTACCATCTCTCATACTCAAAAGTCTCCTGATACTAGACCTTGGATAAGGGAGACACACATAGCACCTACCTATGTCTCCTTTCTAAAAGTATCTACATTGGACTGGGGAGATGGCTCAGAGGTTAAAGAAGCTTGTTACTAAAGACTACCATTTCAGGTTCAGTTTCCCAGTGCCCATATAAAGCTAGATGCGCAAAGTGGCACATGCATCTGAAGTTCATTTGATTACAAATAAATGAATTTTTTTAAAGGATGTACATTAAGCTGGGAGTAGTGGTACACACCAGCACTTGGGAGGCCAAGGTAGGAGGATCGCCATGAGTTCAAGGCCACCCTGAGACTCCATAGTGAATTCCAGGTCAGCCTGGGCTAGGGTGAGACCCTACTTCGAAAAACCAAAAAAAAAAAAAAAAAAAAAAAAAAAAAAAACCAAAAAACAAACAAACAAACAAAAAACAAAAATACATGACTGGGCTGGAATGGTGGCTTAGCAGTTAAAGTGCTTGCCTATGAAGTCTAAAGATTCATGTTTGATTCCCCATTACCCACATAAGCCAGATGCATAAGGTAGCACATATGTTTGGATTTCGTTTGCAGAGGCTGGAGGCCTTGATACACCCATTCTTTTTCTCAAATAAATAATAAAATATTTTTTTTTAAAGTATGGCATGAAGGTATTCAGAAAGGTTGCACTTTCTTCCTTGACTTCATTTGATCTCTGGTGACAGCAATAGTCTTAGAAAGGATATGGTCCAGCTAGTGTGCCATTGACTCATTTAATTTTTTTGTTGTTGTTGGTTGTTTTTGTTTTTTGAGGAGTCTCACTCTGTGTGGTCCAGTCTGACCTGGAATTAACTGTAGTCTCAGGGTGGCCTGGAACTCACAGTGATCCTCCCACCACTGCCTCCCGAGTGCTGGGATTAAAGGTGTGCACCACCATGCCCGGCTCATTTAATTATTTTAAATTGGAAGAAGTTGGCTCCAGAACCTGTGAGCTCCTATTGGCGTGAGTCTTCCTCCAGAAGTAGGTGAGTCCATTCCTTATTTAAATGACACACATTTTAAGTTGGCTCTTCTGTGGACTACACATTTCTTGCTCCTACTGTTCTTTCTCATGGTGTAGTTTATAGGTTTTCTGTAAATGATACTAAGTCTACAATAAACAATTTGACATTGTCTTAAAAGATTACCCAGGCTGGGCATGATGACCAAATATGTAATCCCATCACTTATGAGGTTGAGGAAAGGAAATCTTTGAGTTTGAGGCCAGGACAGCCTGGGCCACAAAGAGTGCATCAAAAATAAAATAGGGGCCTGGAGGGATGGCTTAGCAGTTAAGGTGTTTGCCTGCAAAGCCAAAGGACCTGGTTTGATTTCCCAGGACTGACCTTAGCCAGATGCACAAGGGGAGGCGGCACATGCTTCTGGAGTTTTTTTTGCAGTGGCTGGAGGCCCTGGCGTGCCCATTCTCTCTCTCTCTCTCTCTCTCTCTCTCTCTCTCTCTCTCTCTCTCTCTTCCTCTTTCTCTGTCAAATAAATAAATAAAAATAAAATATTTAAATTGAGTCCTTAAAAAAAATAGGACTGGAGAGATGACTTAGCACTTGCTTGCAAGGCCAAAGGACCCAGGTTCAATTTCCCAGTACCCACGTAAGCCAGTAGCACAAGGTGTTGCATAAGTCTGGAGTTTGTTTGCAGTGGCTAGAGGCCCTGGCCTCCCCTCAGCCCCCATATGCCTCTTTCTCTCTTTCAAGTAAATAATGAAAATCTTTTTAAAAGGGCTGGAGAGATGGCTTAGTGGTTAAGGCACTTGCCTGCGAAGCCTAAGGACCTAGGTTTGACTCCTCAAAACCCACATAAGCCACATAGATGAACAAGGTGGCTGGAGTGTCTGGAGTTCATTTTCAGTGGCTAGAGGCCCTGGGCCACCCATTTCCTCTCTCTCTAATACATAAATAAAAAATAAATGTTAGCATAAAAATGCTTAATTGAAATTAAAAAAAAAAACTTTAAAAGATAAAGAGCTGGGCGTGGTGGCACATGCCTTTAATCCCAGTACTTGGGAGGCAGAGGTAGGAGGATTGCCATGAGTTCAAGGCCACCCTGGATACTACATAGTGAATTCCAGGTCAGCCTGAGCTAGAGTGAGACCCTACCTCAAAATACCAAAAAAGGAAAAAAAAGTAAAAATATAAATAAAAAAAATAAAAAATAAAGTAAAATAAAATGAATTATCCTGTTAGAGTTTTTCCGTGGAGTTTTTTTTCTTTCCTTTTTAATATTTTTATTTGCAAGGGAGGGGAGAAATGAAAGAGAATGAGAATAAATGGGTGTGCCAGGCCTCTAGCAGCTACAGACTCCAAATACATGCTCCACTTTGTGTATCTGGCTTTATGTGGGTACTGGGGAATTGAACCTGTGTCCTCTGGCTTTGCAGACAAGCGCTTTAACTGCTAAGCCATCTCTCCTAGCTTGCTTTTAAAAAAATTATTTATTTGAGAGAGAGAGGGGGGAGAGAAAGAGAGAAAGAAAGAGAAAGAACGAAATTGAATGAGAATGGGCATGCTACAGAGCCTCTTGCCACTGCAAACGAACTTCAGACATTGCATGCACCACTTTGTGCACCTGGCTTTGTGTGGGTAATGGGAATTGAACTGGGGTCTTCAGGCTTTGCCAACAAGCACCTTTAAGTGCTGAGCCATCTCTCCAGCCCTCTGGTAATTTTTTTTTTTCCCTGAGGTAGGGCCTAACTCTAGCTCAGGCTGACCTGGAATTCAACATGCAGTCTCAGGGTGGCCTTGAACTCACAGTGATCCTCCTACCTCTTCCTCCCAAGTGCTGGGATTAAAGATGTGTGCCACCATGCGCAGATTAAAAAAAGTATTTTTTTGTTCATTTTTATTTATTCATTTGAGATTGACAGACAGAGAAAGAGACAGAGAGAATGGGTGCAGTAGGGCCTCCAACCACTGCAAATGAACTCCAGATGCATGCACACCCTTGTGCATATGGCTTTGGGTCCTGGGGAATCAAGCCTTCAACCGGGTCCTTAGGCTTCACAGGCAAGCCATCTCTCCAGCCCTAAAACTTTTTTTAAAATGTGTCTTCTACAAGCAAATTATTACTTTTAGTTATGTATTTGCAAGCAGAGAGAGATAGAAGAGGCGGTGAGAATGGGCATGCCAGGGCCTCATGACACTGCAAATGAACTTGAGACATGGCATGTGCCATTTTGTGCCTCTGACTTTATGTGGGTGTTGGGGAATCAAAACTCAAGTCATTAGGCTTTGCAGGCAAGTGTCTTTAACTGCTAAGCTATCTCTCCAGCCCTGTTTTTTTTTAAAATAAAAAGATTTATTTGTGTTTGTTTATTAGAAACAGAGAGAGAGAGAGAGAGAGAGAGAGAGAGAGAGAGAGAGAGGTGGAAGAAAGAAAGAGAAAGTGAAAATGGTCACACCAGGGCCTCTAGCCACTGCAAACAAATTCCAGATGCACTGCCATGTGCATCTGGCTTATGTGGGACCTGGAGAATTAAACTTGGGTCCTTAGGCTTCACAGGCATATGCCTTAACTGCTAAGCCATCTCTCCAGCCCAGCCCCAGTTATTTTTATGTTGAGTAATTTTGAATTGGATCTTAGAGAATTGTGAATTGGGTTCTGCTATATCTGAAAAGGATTCATTGTTTTGATTCTATACTTAACTATCTTTTTCTTTCTTTCTTCCTTTCCTTTTCTTTTTTCTTCCCTTCCTTCCTTTTTTATTTCATATATATGTACGTATGTATGTATGTATGTATGTATTTATTTAAGAGAGGAAAAGAGGCAGAGAGAGAGAATAGGCACACCAGGGCTTCTGGCCATTGCACATGACTCCAGACGCATGCGCCACCTTATGCATCTGGCTTATGTGGGTCCTGGGGAATTGAACCAAGGTCCTTTAGCTTTGCAGGCAGTTGTTTAAACCACTAAGCCATCTCCCCAGCCCCTTTTTTATTTTTATTTTTTTGTTTTTTCTTTTTCTTCTCCTCTCCCCCCCCCCCCCCCAAGGTAGGGTCTCATTCTAGCTCAGGCTGGCCTCAAACTCATAGGGATTCTACCTCTACCTCCTGAGTGCTGGGGTTAAAGGCATGTGCCACCATGCCCAGCTAAGTGACACATTTTTTTTCTGCCTTTTTATTCATTTGGTGGTAATGGGGTTTGAACCCTGTGCCATGTCTCTTATTTATTTATTTATTTTTTTTTTTTGTTTGAGGGAGGGTTTCACTGTAGCCCATGCTGACCTGGAACACTCTGTAATTGCAGGCTGGCCTTGAACTCACATTTATTCTCTTCTCTCTGGCTCACAAGTCCTGGATGAAAAGCATGTGCTACCATGCCCCCCCCCCTTTTTTTTTAAACTATAGACAGATAAGCAGACAAAATGGGCACATGGGCCTCTTGGCCATTGTAAAGACCTCAGATGTATGTGCCACTTTGTACATCTGGTTTTATGTGGGTACTGGGGAATTACACCCAGGCCATCAGGTTTGGCAAGCAAGCACTTTGACCACTGAGTCATCTTTCCAGCCTCCTCTTCCTCTTCCTTTTTTTTTTTTTTTTTTTTTTTTTTTTGAGGTAGGGTGTCACTCTAGCCTAGGCTGACCTGGAATTCACTGTGTATTCTCAGGGTGGCCTCGAGCTCATGGCGATCCTCCTACCTCTTGTCTCCTGAGAGCTGGCATTAAAGGTGTGCACTACTACGCCTGGTTTTCCTCCTTTTATTTTGAGACAGGGTTTTTCTCGGTAGCTTAGGCTAGGCTTGAAGTTTCTATCTTTCTGTCTTAGCCTTCCATCTTCCAGAATTACTGGTATGCACCACAATGTCTGGCTTTTAAACTTGCCCTCTTGGTTCCTTTGTTTTTCCTCTGCATGCTGCCTGTGCATATGGTTGAGGGTCAGTTAGACTCCTAATGTCTGGGAAGTCAGACTTAGGGAGAGGAGGCAGGGCCTTCTCTGGTCAGCAATTGCTGCTCTCGCTGTCATCCTTCTAAAGAATCTGATCTGGGGACATGCCAATTCTGGGAACATTGCCAAGGTGTTCTCTTACTGTGTCACCTAGAGCTCATGGTTATTTGGAATGTATTTCATCTAATAGGAAATACTTGGTCATTACTGGATGCAAGAACCTTTAACAGTCTCTTTTATTGAAAAATAACTATTGGAAGCTGGGCGTGGTGGTGCATGCCTTTAATCCTAGCACTCGGGAGGCAGAGGTAGGAGGATTGCTGTGAGTTTTAGGCCATCCTGAGACTACATAGTGAATTCCAGGGCATCCTGGAGTGAGACCCTACCTTGAAAAGAAAGAAAAAGAAAAAGAAAATAACTTGGTTATATAAGTAGTACACAAATATATTTCAGAGCATTTGGAGAATTTAGAAAAGTGCCTAAGGCTATGTGTGGTGGCATATGACATTAATCTCAGCACTTTGGAGGTAAGGGTAAGAAGATTGCTTTGAGTTCCAGGCTAGACGAGACTGTACCTAGAAAAATTCACCTCCTCCCAAACAGTGCCTATAATCCTGCTCACTGAGATAATCACTGTTAGCATGTTGGTGTTTTTTCGGATCATTCCCCCCTCCCTTTGTTTGCTCCTTTATCCCCTTATTTCTTCTTTTTTCCCCCCCATCTTTGTTAAATATAAATGCAGTACCACCATACTGAATGTGCTGTATGTCATTTGTCATGTGCTCCATGCATGGCTGACAGCTCTGTCTCCTGTCCTAGGCTGCAGAGGCCCTCTCTCGGCACAGTTCCTTGGTTAGTCACCTTTGTCTTGGGCATTTAAGATACTCACTAAGAAGACTGGGCAGAGTTCTTCAGAGATAAATTCCACAGCTGATGGATTGCTGGACAGTACTACCTTTAGATTTGTTGAGAAGGCAAGGAGAGTGCTCATTTGGAAGAGGGCCACGCTGAGTTGTTGCTGACTGAGACTCAGCTAGTTGCTCTCTTTATAAAGTGACATGTCAGGAGCTTCTCATAAACATTATTTGTTGCCTGTTTTTTGAGTCTCACTATGTATCCCAGGCTGGCCCTGAACTCACTACATAGACCAGGCTGACCTTGAACTCACAGCGCTCTCTGCCCCCACCCTCCATGCTGAGATTATAGACATGAAGTCACCACTCCAGGAATACAAGTTTTGTTTTTTTAGAACAATTTTAGGTTTATAGCAGAATGGGAGGAATGTTGTAGTTCCCTTCTCATTGCTGGCACAAAGGACCCAACTAGAAGCTACTGATGGGAGAAAGGGATTTATTTTGGTTTACAATTTTGAGGGGAGCTCCTTGATGGCAGGGGAAAGGATGGCATGAGCAGTGGCTGGACATCACTTCTGCTGCAGCTGGTGGCAAGCAGTAGCAGGAGATTGATCTGACTAACATTGGCAAACTGGGGGTTAATAATCCTCAAGGTCCAGCCATGGTGACACACCTTATTTAGGAAGTCTCCGCCTCCTAAAGTGCTATCAGCTGGGAACCAAACATTCAGAATACCACAAAGGTGCAGAGATTTCCCACATCGTCTTTCTTTGCTCCCCTCTCCAGGTATAGTCTCACCACGGTTGACTGGGTCTCACTTATTTAACTGAGTCTGCATGGACAGGTACATTGTACACTGGGGCTTCTTCCAGGTGCTGTACTTTCTGTGGGTTTAGACAGAAGTATAATGTCATATACCTGCTATGGTGATATTCCAATGTTTGTTCCATCCATCCATCCCTATTTCCTCCTCAGCAATCCTTGGCAACCCGTGACCATTTTCTGCCCTTCTTAACTCTGTTGTTTCCAGACAGAAATAGTTGGAACCATGTAGCCTCTTCAGATTGGTTGTTATGTTATTTAAACTTCATTTAAATAACTTTACTTACCTATATATAAAGTGGGGTGGTAGCTAAAAAATACCATTTTTAAAACCCAAATTAGATTGTTAAGTGGGGTCTCCATGTCGTTTTCCAGTAGGAAGTTGCTTTAACCTTTCTTTTTGTTACTGAGTATTCGAAGTTGAGCTATGCAGGGTGGCCACTTAGCTCAGCCTCAAACTGAAATTATGGTTTCCCAGTTCAGCCCTTTTGTTATCTTCCAATATCCAAAGCTAGTTTCCAAAGGTCATAGATTTGTGATGATTTGAAAATTCCATAAAACCAGAATAATATGTCTTTTACAAGTCCTTAGTTTCCTCCAGAGGTAAGTTAGAATCTTACAGTATTTATGATACTTAAGTACATGTTACTTATGTCTATTCAAACACATTAGGTAGATAGCATCTCATTCAAAAGGAATGAGGTCAGTGTTTAGGATACTTAATAGTTTTGGTTCATATTCGTTCTGGCTGTGAGTGATCAGAATCTCATTGTATTTCATTTTTCCAGCACCAAGCCCTGGCAGGGAGCCTGGTGGCAGGGGCCAGCAGTGCCACAGAGGCCGACCCATTTAAGAGGCAGCAGGTGATGCCACCTACAGGTATGTCCAGGCACTGGCCAACATGGCTTAGTTGCTTCATATATATAAAGAGCTTAGTTACTACTTTCAAAGATAATTTCTTTTGGCGATGATCACCTAAACAAATATTTATGTGTTTGTACTGTGTTAGACGTTTTTTAGTTGGTAGTGTATATTTGATTTTCCATGAATGTCCTTTATGATGTGATTCACTGTTAATGTAATCTATCTGCCTTTTAAAAAATATTTATTTATTTGAGGGAGGGGGAGAGAATTGGCACTCCAAGCCCCCCAGTCACTGCAAATGAGCTCCAGACACATGTGCCCCCTTGTGCATCTGGTTTATGTGAGTACTAGGGAATCAAAACTGGGTCCTTAGACTTCACAGGAAAGGGCCTTAACCTCTAAGCCATCTCTCTAGCCCCATCTCCCTGATATTTTTAAAATTTAATTTACTTATTTATTATTACAAGAGAAAAAAAAAAGAGAGAAGGAGAGAGGGAATGGGTACACCAAGGCCTCCTGCCACTGCAGACAAACTCCAGATGCATGCTCCACTTTGTGCATCTGGCTTTACGTAGGTACTGAGGAATTGTACCCTAGTCATTAGGCTTTGCAGTCAAGTGCCTTAACCACTGAGCCTTCTCTCCAGCCCTATCTGCCTTTTTTTTTTTTTTTTTATTCTCCCCCCAGGTAGGGTCTCACTCTAGCCCAGGCTGACCTGGAATTCACTATGTAGTCTCAGGGTGGCCTCGAACTCACAGTGATCCTCCTACCTTTGCCTCCCGAGTGTTGGGATTAAAGGCATGTGCCACCACGCCCGGCATTCCTTTTTTTTTGAAGTTATTGTTACTTGTTTTTCGAGGTGGGGTCTCGCTGTAGCCCAGACTGATCTGGAATTTACTCTGTAGTCTCAGGTGGACTCTAACTCACAGCAATCCTCCTACTTCTACCTCCTGAGTGGTGGGATTAAAGGTGTGTGCCACCATGCCTGGCTGAAGTTATTTTTTAAACTGGATTAAAAATATTTTTAAATTTACTTTCATTTTTATTTATTTATTAGAGAGATAGAGTGAGTAAGTGACCACCAGGGCTTCTAGCCACTGCAAATGAACTCCAGATGCATGTGCCACTATTTGCATCTATCTTACGTGAGACCTGGAGAATCAAACCTGGGTCCTTAGGCTTCACGGGCCATCTCTCCAGCCCTAAACTGGATTTTTTTTTAGTTCAAATATAAAACTAGTGATCAATTTTTATGTGAGAGACTCAGGTAGTAGTTCAGAAGGTGATATGTGGTGACTTGGTGCCTGCTTCTTCAGCCATAGCAGGGCCCACTCAGTGTTTTATGGTTCCCACTGATACTCTTCTGACCATTTTCAAGTTTGGGTTATGGCTTAGTTTGAAAAAAATTCAAATGTCATTGTACACCTGAGTCTTTTGGGTTCTGCATGGTATGCCATCATGTAGATGATTGATTTTTTAAAAAAATATTTTATTTATTTGACAGAAAGAGGGAGAGAGAGTGAGAGAATGGGTGTGCCCCCTTGTGCATCCCCTTGTTCATCTGGCTAACGTGGGTCCTGGGGAATCAAGTCTGGGTCCTTTGGCCTTGCAGGCAAACACCTTAACTGCTAAGCCATCCCTCTAGCCCTGATTGATCTTTTTTTTTTGAGGTAGAGTCTTGCTGTAGCCCAGTCTGGCCTGAATTCACTTTGTAATCTCAGGCTGGCCTTGAACTCCTAGTGATCTTTCTACCTCTCCCTCCTGAGTGCTGGGATTAAAGGTGTGTGCTACCATGCCCAGAGTTTCTTTTTTCTTTTTCTTTTTGGTTTTTTGAGGTAGGGTCTCACTCTGGTCCAGGCTGACCTGGAATTCACTATGTAGTCTCAGGGTGGCCTTGAACTCATGGCAGTCCTCCTACCTCTGCCTCCCGAGTGCTGGGATTAAAGGTGTGCACCACCACGCCCGGCTTTCTTTTTTCTTTTTTTTTTAAAAAGAATTATTTATTAATTTGAGAGAGTGAAAGAGGCAGGCACACACACACAGAGAGAGGGAGGGGGGGGAGAAGGGGTGCGCCAGGGCCTCCAGCCACTGCAGATGAACTCCAGATGCATGTGCCTTCTTGTGCATCTGGCTAACATGGATCCTGGGGGGTTGAACTGAGGTGGTCCTTTGGCTTTGCAAGCAAATGCCTTAACCACTAAGCCATCCCTCCATCCCTTTTTCTTTTTAATATTTATTTAACAGCGTGAAAGAAGCAGAGAGGAGGAGAGAGAGAGAGAAATGAATGAATATGGGTACATCAGGGCCTCTAGCCACTGCAGACAAACTTCAGATGCATGTACCACCTTGTGCATTTGGCTTATGTGGGTATTGGAGAATTAAAACCTGGGTCCTTAGGTTTCGCAGGCAAGCACCTTAACTGCTAAGCCATCCATCTCTTCAGCCCCTTGTTATTGTTTGTTTTTCTTTCCTTTTCTTTTTAAAGATTTGTAAACAGAAAGAATGAGGGAGGGAGAGAGAGAGAGAAAGAGAATGGGTGCTCCAGGGCCTCTAGTCGCTGCAAACAAACTCTAGATACATTTGCCACTTTGTACATCTAGATTTATGTGGGTACTGGGTAATTGAACCTGGATACTTAAGCTTGGCAGACAAGTGCCTTAACTGCTAAGCCATCTCTCCAGCCCTATTGTTCATTTTGTTGCTTTCAAGGCAGGTGGAAATTCAGGCTGGCTTTGAATTCACAGCAATCTTCCTACAATAGCCTCCAGAGTGCTGGGACTAAATGGGTGTATCAATTTTGGCCCTTTCTTTTTTGAGTTTTTTTTGCTTTTGTTTTGTTTTGTGAGGTAGGGTCATGCTCTAGCCCAGTCTGACCTGGAATTTACTGTGTAGTCTCAGGCTGCCCTTGAACTCATGGCGGTCCTCCTGCCTCTGCCTCTTGAGTGCTGGGATTAGAGGTGTGCATCACCATGCTTTGTGAGTTTTTTAAATTTACATATTTTTTTATAGCTGGGCATGGTGGCACATACCTTGAATCCTAGCACTTGGGAGGCAGAGGTAGGAGGATTGCTGTGAGTTCGAGGTCACTCTAAGACTACATAGTGAATTCCAGGTAAGCCTGAACTAGAGTAAGACCCCCCTCAAAAAAAAAAAAAAAATATATATATATATATATATATATAAATGTATTTGCAAGGACAGAGAGAAAGAGAGAGAGAATGATTATGGGTGAGCCATGCCTCTAACCATCCCAAACAAAACACTCTACATCTAGCTTTATGTGAGTGCTGGGGAATTGAACCCAGACTATTAGCCTTTGCAGCAAGCGCCTTAACCACTGAGCTATCTCTCCAGTGCCTCGCCTCCCGCCCCCCTTTGAGTTTTTGAAATATGGTCTCCCTGAACCCTGGCTGGCTTGGCATTCTCAGTGTAGACCATGCTTTCTTTGAACTTGGGATGATTTTGTCTCTTCTGAGTGCTAGATTTAAGGACATGTAATGACTACCCCATAGCCTTGGATCACAGTCACCTTTACCAATTAGTCTTTACTAGTCTTTCCTGGTTATCACTACATTTTTTCTGTCATAATCAGCAGATGTGTAGATACCTAGTTTGAAGTGTTTCTTTAACATTTTTGGCAGCTGCTTTAAAGAGACAGCTTCTGAATGAACTGCCAGATCCTAGCAATGTGCTGTGAGGTTGTAGTGCTAAATTACCCTCTACAAGCAGACCTGGTTCTCTCCTATTTTGGCTATTTTACTTACTTTGACAATTTAATTTTTTTTCCCCCATGTTAGGGTCTTAGTCTAGTCCAGAGTGTCTTGGAACTCACTCTGTAAGTCCTGGGCTGGCAATCAAAACTATCCTCCTACCTCTGCCTCCTGAGTGCTGGAATTAAAGGCATGAGTCACCATGCCCAGGAGCTTTGAGATATTTATACATACATACATACACACACACACACACACATAATTTTTTTCCCCCGAGGTAGGGTTTCTCTCTAGCCCAATCTGAACTAGAATTCATTATGTAGTCTCAGGGTGGCCATGTCACAGCAATCCACCTGCCTCTGCCTCCCAAGTGTTGTGATTAAGGGCATGTGCCACACCACCTGGGTGATAATTTTTTTTTAATTTTTAAAATATTTATTTGAGAGAGAGAAAGAGGGGGAGAGAGGGTGGGGGAGAAAGAATATGAATATGGGTGTGCCAGGGCCTCTAGCCGCTGCAATGGCTAGCACCTTGTGTACCTGGCTTTATTTGGGTTCTGGGGAATCAAACCTGGGTTCTTTGGATTTGCAGGCAAGTGCCTTAACCATTAAGCTATCTCTCCAGCCCCAGCTTTGATAAATTTTTAATCTTTGGTGATATACAGGTAAAAATCACATCTTTTGTTTGATGTGGATGTCTGATATTTGAGTATGGATGTGCAGAAATTGTTATAACATTTGTGAATCTGTCTGTGGCTCACTGTTTATGCTCTCATTATATCCTGATCATCAAGACTTTTCATATTATTTGTGAACATTTTCAAAATGTTAAATGATCCTTTGTCAGTCACATGCTACAGTGCCTCTAAGTTGTTGCTTGTCCTTTGACCTTTTTATGATGCTTTTTCTCATACTGAAAAATTTTAATGAAACTATAATATCAGTCTTATCCCTTACTGCATAGAAAGGCTTCCCTTTTCAAAGCTTATAAAAACACTTATATATGTTTTTTTTTCTACTACTTCTGTGGTTTTATTTTTACATGAAACGGCACCTTTCTTGAAAATTATTCTAGAGCAGTCTAAGAGACCTCGACTCGAAGTGGGTCATCCAGGGGTAGTTTTCCAGCATCCAGGGGTGAATGCAGGAGTCCCTCTGCAGCAGTTAATGCCAACAGTCCAAGGTAAGACCCAGCGTTAGAACAGTGCTCTTAGCTTGTAGCAAGGGAATGCACAAAACCTGGACCTCAGCCAAGCCTGAGGCTGTGCAGTCCAGGGAGTGTATATGACATGTAGTATCTCATGTCTCTGAGCCCCAGTCAATTCAGAGTAAGAAGGCCCCTGGATATAGGTTCTTGCCACTCTGGTGGGAGCCACACGTCTCATTGTGCTTTCCAGTGATATTATTCTTGTGTTCTTAATTGCTGCTGCTGGTACCCTGTGGTTATTTGATGCTTGTTTTATTTGGCACTAACTTGGCAAAAGTCAGGTGCCTTCCTTTCTTCTTTGTGTGCTCTGCTCATCCTGACATTAAGTCTGCTAGGATACTAACTCCCATTTGAATGTGATATTTCTCACTTGAGCACCAGGATGTCCAGTGCGTATCCCTGAGATTCAGTTGGTGGAAGCTGCCACACTCTGAAGTCAGTGCTTTTGGGATCTTTCTTATTTTGCAGGAGGGATGCCTCCAACTCCTCAGGCCACACAGCTCACTGGACAAAAGCAGAACCAGCAGCAGTATGACCCTTCCACAGGGCCTCCTGTGCAGAATGCCGCCAGCTTGCACACTCCGCCGCCACAGCTGCCTACAAGGCTGCCTCTGGCCAGTGTCCCTGCAGCAGCTCTTCCTTCTACTCTGCAGTTTTCACAGCAGCCACAAGTGGTGGAAACTCAGGCTCAACTCCAAATCCCAGTGAAGACTCAACAGCCAAATACCTCTCTCCCCACCCCTCTGCCCAACCAGCTTTCTGCTCCTCCACAGCCTACCCAGTCGGCCCTCCATGTTCCAATGCCTGGGAAGGCACAGATGCAGGCCTCTCAGCTTTCATCCCAGACCCAGGTACTCTGTGGACATTGACTGTTTTACTAGCAATGTGCAGAAGAAAAGAGGAAACAGTTTGCAGAGGTGGTGGCTTGCCAGCTAGGTTTTTGACAGGGTGGTGTACACTGAACCTGTATGTCCTTCAGAGTAGCTTTACTCACCATAAGGACAGTTGGTTATTGTAGCAATTGTACTTAATTCTATTTGACTCAGTGATAATAACCATTAAAATAGAAAAGCATTATTATTGTTGCTTTTGGTACAGGGAACCTCTACCTGTTGAAGCACACACTTAATATACAGAGCATTATGTTCATTACCCCATTTGGTCTTCTAAGAACTCTCAGATGGTGACCCATTTTTCCAGTCTTGGAGGTTGTAGGACTGGCCCCAGGTGACATGAAGTGACAATTCATAGTTGATCATGGCTATGTCCTAACAATCTGACAGACTTCCTCCATTGCTGTCACTTTTCCCAATACCATGGACTCAACCAATGTGGACCAACACCATGCACATTAGAAATGTTGAGAATGCCCCTTATTCTCTGCTGATCTTTCACTCATATGGGCTTGGGAGTGTTTGCAGTGAGTAAATTTCAGTTTCTGAATACTACTGAGATGCTGCATTCTGGGCACACCATCCACACAACACAGAAGGGAGTGGGAGAGAGTTTTCTAAAAATAATTTTGGTTAAGCATTTTGTTCAATTTAGTAAGGGGTGGCGCCTGCCTGAGAAAGTCTTCTTTCCTCTTACCTCTCTTGCATTAAATAAAAGAACTACCCAGGAGGAGGGCTTTGAGTTCCACTTAGGATTTTTAGCATATGAGAAAGAATATAATAAGCATTGTAGTTGATAATAGCTACCACATATTTGTGAACTTTGAGGGGAGTAGACAGGTATTATAAAGGACTTCATCAGCATTAGTCTAGTTTCTTTATGAAGTAGAATTTGCTATCCCTGTTTTCTAGGAGGGCCAGGCCAGAGGGCTAAGGTACTTTGGCACATCATCTAGCCACTAAGTGGTGTGTCTGGAGGCAGGTACTCTGGGTCATTCTAGAGCTTTGGGACAGGCTTGTATGACAGCCTCCTGCATACTTAGTTTGGGAAGGAAAATGCCACTATAGCTTTATTCCTTGTGAAAGTTTTTCTTTTTCTCCTTGAGCCATAAACTGACTTAAGCAGTGCTGTGGTTTTCCTTATATTAATTTTTCTTACATTAATCTTTGTTTAAAATAATTGGGCTGAAGAGATGGCATAGTGTGGTTAAGGTGCCTACTTGTGAAGCCTAAGGACCCAGGTTCAATTCTGCAGGTCCCATGTAAGCCAGATGCACATGGTGGCACATGCATCTGGAGTTCATTTGCAGTGGCTGGAGGCCCTGGTGTGCCCATTCTTTCTCTGTCTCTATCCCTCTGTCTCTATATTTTATTTATTTAAGAGAGAGAAAGGTGGGGGGAGAGGGAGAGAATGGGCATGTTAGGGCCTCCAACCACTGCAGATCAACTCCAGACACAAGTACCTCCTTGTGCATCTGACTTACGTGGGTCCTGGAGAGTTGAACAGGGATCCTTTGGCTTTGTAGGCAAGTGCCTTAACCACTAAACTATCTCTCTAGTCCACTTATATTAATCTTTGTTGTTGAGGGGATCAGTAAGGGTTTTTAAGTAACTTGATACAAAATCCATAGAAATCCATTACTTAGCTGGGTCTGGTGGCACAGGCCTGCATGTAATCCCAGCTATTTATTAGGTTGAGGTTTGCAGGTTTAAGGCTTGCCTGGGCTGCAAAGTGAGTTGAAGGCCAGCCTTGGAAGCTTATTAAGACCCTGTCTCGAAAGTAAAAAGAGGACTGAGTAGAGTGCTTGCCTAGCATGCGTGAAGTCCAGTTCAGTCGTCAGTATCATAGGAAGGTGAGAGAAGAAACATGTTAATAATGAGTTGGGCCAGATTGGACTCCTTTTTCTGTAAAGGACCAGATAGTAAAGTAAGTTCTTCAGCTCTGCTGGCCATTTAGTTTTCTATCAGTTCAATTCTGCTGTTGAAGACTGAGCTACAGACAGCTTGCATGTACACAATATGGTTTCATTCCCATAAAGTTTTATTTCCAAATTTATGTGCCAGCCATGGCTCCTGAGCCCTGAGATAGGGGGATGAGTATAGACTCGTACTGTGGGGTTCTTTTCTAGGTCTTGAAAGTGTATTTGCTGAGTCTTTCCTGCCTGATGGTCCGGATTAGTATCATACATGGCCTCCCTTCTCTCTAGTTAGCCTCCTCAGAGGCCCAGGACTCCTGGAAGAACTTCACTTAGCTCATTTGGGGTCAAAGCCCCCTTAATTTTGTAAGCTTGGCATCTTGATAATACTGGAAGCTTTTCTACTTTTACTGCCTGCCTGCAACAAGAGACACACATGGCATTGGTATTTGCTCTTCAGAGAAAAGAAAGATTAGCTGGATGTGGTGGCACAGGCCTGTGCCTATGATCCCAGCACTCAGGAGGCAGAGGCAGGGGAATTAAGAGTTGAGGGCCAGTCTGAGGTACAATATTGAGACCCTGTTTCAACAAAACAGTCAGAAAACCAATAAGCTCTCCTGATATTTGAGTGATGTCTTCACTTGGAAATGCATAAAGAAAAATTCACTTTAGCACTGCATTATCATTTTTTTTTTCTACCTGGAGCCCAGTAGATCTTGTGGGTACATTTTTAAGGGAGAAAGTTTTCTTTTCTTTTTTTCTAGGTAGGGTCTCCCTCTAGCCCAGGCTGACCTACAATTCACTCAGCAGTCTCAGGGTGCCTTGAACTCACAGCGATCCTTCTACCTCTGCTTCCCAAGTGCTGGGATTAATGGCATGTGCCATCACACCTGGCTTTTTCTTTCTTTCTTTCTTTTTGTAAATATTTCATTTGTTATTTATTTTCAAGCAGTGAGAAGGGTCGTCACAGGAATTTGTGTGTCTGACTTTATGTGGGTAGTGGAGAATTGACCCAGGCTATCAGGCTTTGTAAGCAAGTACTCCCCCTACCCCCCAAGGTAGGGTCTCACTGTAGTCTCAGACTGGCCTTGAACTCATGGTGATCTTCCTACCTCTGCTTCCCAAGTGCTGGGATTAAAGTCATGCACCATCACACCCAGTGTAAGCAAGAGTTTTTAACCACTGAGCCATTTCTCCAGCCCCTGAGAAAAGTTTTTTGTTGTTGCTTGGTTCATATTTTGAGGGCCAAGCTCATCATGGCAAGGAAGACAGGGAAGCAGGAGTATAAGTCACTTGGGTTACTTTGAGTCTGCAATCAGGAAGCAGGGAGAGATGCATGCTTATACTTATCCCCTTGGTTTTCTTGGGGGGGGGGTGCAGGGGGAGTTTCAAGGTAGGGTCTTGCTCTAGTACAGGCTAATCTGAAATTTATTATATAGTCTCAAGGTTGCCTTGAACTCACAGCAATTCTCGTACCTCGGCCTCCCAAGTGCTGGGATTAAAGGCATATACTACCATACCTGGCTAGCTCCTTGGTTTTTGTGGTTTTCGAGGTAGGGTCTCACTGTAGCCCAGGCTGACCTGGAACTCACTATGTAGTCTCAGGCTGGCCTTGAATTCACAGTTATCTTCCTACCTCTGCCTCCCAAGTATTGGGATTAAAGATGTGCGCCACTACACCTGGCTGGTCCCTTGTATTTTACCCAGCATCCTTTTCCTGTGAATTTATGATCAGATAACTGCCTCTCCTTCCTTATGTGTATTTAAACACAAATGTCATTTCTGCAGAAGCCAATATTAAAAATTGTTAATGTATGCCCAGCACTTGGGAGGCTGAGTTAGAAACAGTGATTTGAGTTTGAGGACTACTGAGTTACAGTGTGTCAACTTGGACCAGAGTGAGATCCTGCCTCCAAAAAACAAATTTACTAATGTGGACTAGGTAAAAATTAAAAAGTATTTGTACAACAAATGACACTGTTAATAGAGCAAAAAGGAGACAGGTGTGGTGATACACGTCTTTAATCCCAGCATTTGGGAAGCAGAGGTAGGAGGATTGCTGTTTGTTTGAGGCTACCCTGAGACTACATAATGAATTCCAGGTCAGTCTGGACTAGAGTAAAACCCTACCTTGAGAAACCGGAAAAAAAAAAAAAAGAAAGAAAAACTTCCTTGAATTCTAAGGTAATATGCATAGCACACTTGATAATGAGAGTTCTTGTTAGACTCTGAGACAGTAAAGCAGTTTCATCTGTTGACACCATCTGGTTTTTGGTTTTTGGTTGTGGGTTTTTTGTTGTTATTGTTTGTTAGTCCCTCCCACTCCCTCTCACTTCCTCCCCTTCCAGGTAGGGTCTCACTCTAGCCCAGGCTGACCTGGAATTCACTCTGTAGTCTCAGGGTGGCCTCAAACTCATAGCGTTCCTGCCTCCCAAGTGCTGAAATTAAAGAGTTGTGGTTTGTGATAGGATTTATTTTGTGTGCTGGCCTCTAATGGCTAAGCTCTCTGGCATTTGGGCAGTGTGGACATTGGGAACCTTGGCCTGACCCTTTTTCACTTGTTTACTACCTGCTAGACAGTGGCATCAACCAGGTCCCTTCTGGATTCTGCTCAGCCCTGCCAGCGATCTCTGCCTACTTCCTCTTCTTCCTCATCCCTTGTACCTGTGAGTGGCTCAGGGTCAGGACCTTCACCTGCACGTTCTTCACCAGTGAACAGACCCTCCTCTGCCACCAGCAAGGCCCTGTCTCCCGTGACTTCCCGGTCTCCAGGGGCAGCAGTGTTAGTCCCCACCAAGCCACAGAGCCCTGCTCAGAATGCTGCTTCCTCTCAGGATAGTTCTCAGGATAAGCTGGCAGAACAGATAACACTGGTGAGTATGCCCAAATAAATACAAAATGTATTCTAGGTGCTTTTACTTTTCTTTTGGTGTTTCCTAGGCTGGTTTCTAGCTTCTGGACTCAGGAGATCTTACTTCTGACATAGCCCAGAATTAGCTGAGACCACAGGCACTTGCTGCCACACCTAGCCTGTATTCTTTCTTTCTTTCTTTCTTTTTTTTTTTTTTTTTTTTTTTTTTGGATTTTTGAGGTAGGGTCTCACTCTACACCACGCTGACCTGGAATTCACTATGTAGTCTCAGGGTGGCCTTGAACTCATGGCATGATCCTACCTCTGCCTCACAAGAGCTGTAATTAAATGTATGCACCACCACACCTAGCGATAGTTTTGTTGAAACAAATTTCAGGCTTCATAGTTTCTCTTGTATATGCTTTGGTGTAATCATTGGGTCTTTTGGCTTTATTCTGACTTTTTTTTTGTGGTGCTGGGGATTGAACCTAGTCATGCTAGGCAGGTGCTTTATCATTGACCATGCCCTGGTCCAGTTTACTCAGATTTTACTAGCTTATTTGAGGCCCCTGATGCTTTCTTCTGTGTTCTTCTAGAGCCACTTTATCCTGTGTGCAGGCTTATCTTAAACTGTGACCTCCTCGAAGTTTCTGCCCTTTTAGTACCTAAATGAACTGTTAACATAGTTAAGGTTTTACGTAGTTGAGATTTGGTTTGCCATGGTATCACATGCCTTTAATCTCAGCACTTGGGAGGCAGAGGTGGGAGTATTGCTGTGAGTTCAAGGCCACCCTGAGACTACATAGTGAATTCCAGGTCAGCCTGGAATAGAGTGAGACCATACCTCGAAAAAACAAAACAAAACAAACAAAAAAAAAATTGAGATTTGAATTAGCAGAATACACTTAATTACATGCTGAACTTTCCTCATACTATGCTTCTTACAGGAAAATCAGATCCATCAACGGATAGCAGATTTAAGAAAGGAAGGCTTGTGGTCCCTAAGGCGGCTGCCAAAACTCCAGGAGGCCCCACGCCCTAAATCTCACTGGGATTATTTGCTAGAGGAGATGCAGTGGATGGCCACAGATTTTGCCCAGGAGCGGAGGTGGAAGTTGGCTGCTGCTAAGAAGGTAGGTTTGAAACGTAATCATTCACCATTCTGTGTCTGTTGGTGGTGGTTGAGATTTACAGTACATGTACATGTACTGTACATGGATGGACTGGTCTCCTGGACCAGTTCTATAAAGGCCTCATGTTATATGGTGAAAACATCTTCTATTGCATGTATGGAAAGTGAGCTAGGGCTGTTGGGAGTAGACATAGATAGCCTCCTGCTATAATCCTGGTACAATTTAGGTTCCTTTTCAGTTTGCCTAGCAGTCGGAGTTAGAGAAGCCTCTAGTGTGCTAGATCCAAGTGTGGCCCAGACGCTAGGATTTAGAAGTAGCAGGCCCAGGGTAATTGACAGTATGCCTGTTCCCAACCTTCATGCCTACCCTTGTGCCTCACTGTCTGACTATATGGCTGACCCTTCTCTATCTAGTTCTTTTTAAGAGTATCTTCTATGTTGTTCCCATGGCAGGTAAGATTTGGAACAGATGCCCCCTCCCCCCAACTCATATGTTCTGAATGTATTGTACCCAGCTAGTGGAAATTTGGGAGGTGGAGCCTTGCTCGTAGAGTTTTATTTCTGGGGGTGAACCTTAAGATTATTGAGCTTGCCAGTGTTAGTTCTGCACACTCTCTTGCTGCTATTGGCAAAGAGATGATCTCCAGCCTCTACTCTGCCATCTTTTCTCTGCTGTCACATAGCTTCTTCTCAAGACTGTAAGACAAAAACTTTTTCCTGTCAGCTACTTTTGGTAGGGTGCTTTATCCCAGCAATAAGAAGGTACCTACAACCGAACATTGGTAGCAGAGGGTTGTTGCTGATAGAAATCTGACTGTGTAGCTTTTGACTTTTTGAATTGATTTGTGGGAGAAATGTGGAAGGGTATGAAACTTTGATATAAGAGATGCCTTGCAGTGCTATAAGCAGAGTTTGATGGGTCAGAGTTGAGAAACCTAACTGCAGAAAGAACTATGGACTGTGTTGGCTTGGCTTATGAGGAGGAAAAGAAAGAGCTTTGCCTGAACTGGGCTAGAAATAGTTTGTGTGAGAAGGTTTCTGTATTCTTCTGAAGTTATTAGAACTTATGCAGGGTTGCATCACATAGAAATGGACTGGTGTAAACAGAAGGATATGGCACAGAAAGAAATGAAAGTTTTAGACAGGAGAGAGCATATCAGCTGCAGTTGTTTGAGAGACAACCATTGAGATTGTGCTAGCTGTTCTGCATTGGGACAGATGGTTGTTGTTTGTTTTTTTTTTTTGTTTTTTTTTTTTTGAGGTAGGTTCTCACTCTAGCTCAGGCTGACCAGGAATTCACTATGCAGTCTCAGAGTGGCCTTGAACTCTTGGTGATCCTCCTACCTCCCCCAAGTGCTGGGATTAAAGCCATGCGACACCATGCCCCTGACATGACTCTTTTGAAAGTAGGGGGCCTAAATGCTGAAGGAGTGTTCTGCTCTTCAAATTGGTTTTATTCTCCCCCTGGATTAGCAAATTTGGTACCCCACTTGGTACTGTGGGGTATAACAAATGCAGGAAAGAAAAAGGTCACTGGATTTGCAACATGGTTTCATTTTTGGAAATGGCCACTGGCCACTGGGTGATGTGAAGATGGAAGCATGAGGGAGCCATGAAGATGAACCATGGATTGCAGTGGAGATCCCAACCAGGACTGTGAGATGGCTGGCAAGGAGAACTGGTGGCTCAGGATGGTGTTTTCCTGGGCCTGTAAGCAGCCTAGGTGGAAAGGTGGAATTGAAATCCTAGAGACTTCTATAGAAGTCAGACTTGGAGCTACAGGATTTGATGTTGGCCCTGTTTGTTTTAGATAGTACATGGCTTAGCAGTTTAGGCACTTTCCTGCAAAGCCAAAGGACCTTGGTTCAAGTCCCCAGGACCCACATTAGCCAGATGCACAAGGTGGCACATGTATCTGGAGTCATTTGCAGTAGCTGGAGGCCCTGGTGTACCCATTCTCTCTCATTCATTCATAGATAGATAGATAGATAGATAGATAGATAGATAGATAGATAGACAGACAGACAGACAGACAGACAGACAGACAGATTGATCATTGGTTCAGTCATTCATTATAATGCTTTCTTTTATAGTATGAATGTTTACTCTGTGTTTTTGGTTTTACAGCTTATGTTTGGTTTTACAGTTAAGAGATGGACTAGGAGATGTTTGAACAGTATTGGATTGATAAAACTATGAGGACTTTTGAAGATGAACTGAAGGCCTTGCATTTACATCATGGGTTGTCACCTATTTATGGGGCCAGGAGTGGAATGTGGTGGTCTGGATTAGATGGTCCTCATAAACTCAAGTGTTCTGATTGCCTTGTCATCAGTTGGTGACAGCTGGGGAAGTAGATAGAGCCTTGCTGGAGGAGGTGTTCCTTTGTTTCCTGTCTTGTGCACTTGTTGGAGGGGGGTGGACCTTGAGATTTATTACCCAAGCTTATCTGTGTCAGTTGGCTTACTCTCCTGCTGCTGTTTTCCACCTGATGTTGTCAAGGAGGTGATGTCTAGCCTCTGCTCTACCATTTCTTCCCTGACATCAAGTAGCTTCTTGAGACTGTAAGCCAAATAAAAAACTTTCCTCCCATCATACTCTTGGTTGGGTGCTTTATCCCAGCAATGGGAAGGTACCTACAACAGCAGACACCATCCCTAGATATTCTAGAGGTATGACTGTTGACTCTAGAAAAGTGAAAAACAGTGATAAGTTTCTAGAAAATTGACCTAAGTATGATACACCTTTCTTTTCATTTTATAACCATCTCTACTTTTTGTCCTTTATAATGAACCACTATCTTACATTCAGAGCTCTGTGTTCTTTCTTCATTTTCCCTGTGTTCTTTTTAAAAATATTTTTTAAATTTATTTTTATTTATTACTTGAGAAGGAGAAAGAGGAAGGGAGGCAGAAGGAGGGAGAGAGAGAATGAATGAATGAATATGGGCACACTAGGGCCTCTAGCCACTGCAAACGAACTCCAGATACAAGCACCACCTTGTGTATCTGGCTTATGTGAGTACTGGAGAAGTGAACCTGTGTCCTTAGGCTTCATAGGCAAGTACCTTAACTGGTAAGCCATCTCTCCAGCCTCCTGCCATACTCTTTTGATAGAAATTCTATTTATTTGCGGGTCTCCCTCCTTTTCTCTCACCAGGACTTCTTGCTGTTGCAAACGAACATCATCAGATGCCCAAGCCACTTTTTGCATCTGGTTTACATGGGTAGTTTGGGAATTAAACTGAGGCCTGAAGCTTAACAAGCAAGTGCCTTTAATTGCTGAGCCATATTCCCAGTCCTAGCCTCCTCCTCCTCCCTAAACTCTCAAGGACTGGGGTAGTTCCCTTGTCCTCTCTCCTGTGTACCTTCTGCCTCTGAACCCCCATCTTTCCTAATCTGAGTTAGGAAGGGAAAACCTGAGATAAGGATCCTCAGGTACGATCCTTGGACATTTCAAAAAAGTCCAATGTTCCTTAAATATGACTTTGTCACAGAGGACTATTGGCTAGACAGGGTAGACATATGGGCACTGGAGTGGACAGGATAGAGGGTGGGCAGGACAGGACAGGAACAGTTGGTGGTGTAGGGTGTGTTGAAGAGTAGTGTAGAATTCAAAGTGAGGTGGGCTCTGCTTTTCGAGCTCCTCCTACATCTATAGTCCATTCTAATTCTTTTATTTATTTTTTTGAGGTAGGGTCTTGCTGTAGCCCAGGCTGACCTGGAATTCACTATATAGTCTCAGGGTGGCCTTGAACTCACTGATATCCTCCTACCTCTGCCTCCCGAGTGCTGGGATTAAATGCACTGCCATGCCCAGCCCATCCATTCTTACTGAAACACATAGGGTGAAAATCCATAGTGGCCCAAGGATGGATTATGTTTCTGAAAGGGACTCTACAGTAGGATTGGTGGAAGCTAGGATCCTGCACACAGTATTCCTGGGGTGGTTGAGTGCCTTTCTATCTAGGATGAAGACAGTGACTGTTCTATATTCTTAGTGCTTTGAGTAGCAGGTGCATGGGAAATCCATAACTGCAGCTCAGAGGGATAGAGAAATGGCTTAATGGGTAAAGATGCTTACTTTCAAAGCCTAATGGTGGGTTTGATTCCCCAGCACTCACGTAAAGCCAGATGCACAGAGTGGTGCATACATCTGGAGTTTGTTTGCAGTGGCAGGAGGCCCTAGTGCTCCCATATTCACTCCCTCTTGTTTACCTCTTTCGCTCTGTCTCTTATCTCTCTCTCAAATAAATACATAAAGTTTTTTTTTTTTTTAATAGTAGACACTGTCTGGGATGTAGCTCAGTTGGTGGGGGGCTTGCTCAGCATGCATTAAGACTCTTGGTTTTGATCTCTATCACCTACAAACT
The DNA here is from genome assembly GCF_020740685.1 of Jaculus jaculus. Classification (NCBI taxonomy): domain Eukaryota; kingdom Metazoa; phylum Chordata; class Mammalia; order Rodentia; family Dipodidae; genus Jaculus; species Jaculus jaculus. Next base: position 74,336,606 of record NC_059109.1, on the reverse strand, counting down.
AGGTGTCTGGGTGTGGTGGTGCACTGCTGTAATCCAGGCATTGGACTGTATTCTCAGTACTCAGGAGATAAAGACAGGAGGATAAGAAGCTCAAGGTTATTCTTGGTTGCATTGGGAGTTTAAGACCAGCCTGGGCTATGTGAAGCCCTGCCCCCTCCCCCAACAAAACAAAAGAAAACAACAACAACAAAAAACACCCCATAGTAATAAAAGCAAAATGGAAGCTTTAAAAGAGGGGCTGTGGGTGGTACATACTTACAATCCCAGCGTTCTGGAGTCTGAGATAGGAACATGGGGTGTTTATAACAAAAATCTTATCTCAAAAACAAGTATATAAACAAATGTTAGTCAGCTCTCAAACTCACTGCTTTTGTCTCCCCAGTGCTGGGATTAAAGCCTTGCTCCACCATATCAGGCTTCATTGTTGACATTACTTAGAGATAGGATCTCTCTGTGTGAGCTAATTTAGCCTTGGATTTAAGATTTTTTTCTGTTTTAGTCTCCTGAGTGCTGGGGTTATAGGCAAGGACCACATTTAGTTTATGAGAACAGATTGAGACTTTAGGCTGAGAAGATTGCCTTAAAATTTTCTATACTGTTGCAAATCACTACCACACCCAGGTCGAGTTAGGATCACTGTGAGTTCAAGGCCAGTCTGGGCTACAGAGTATGTTTCAGGTCAGCTTGGGCTAGAGTGAAGCCCTGCCTAAAAGAAGGCAGGGAGGCTTAGTGATGGATCAGTGGTTAAAGACACTTGTTTCAAGGCCTTCCAGCCTGGGTTCATTTCCAAGCACCTGTATAAACTTACATGCAAAAAGGTGGCACAAACATCTAGCATTTATTTGCCATGGCAAAAGAGTCTGGTGTGTATACTCCTCAACCCCTGCCCCCACAAGTATTATAAGTAATTTTTTTTCTATGTATATATCCTTTTTCTCTTGGAATGACATACAGTACAATATAAAATTCATGAATGTCTTTTTACCAGCTCATCAGAACTGTAGCACGGCATCATGAGGAAAAGAAACTTCGTGAGGAAAGAGGAAAGAAGGAAGAACAAAACAGATTGAGACGCATTGCTGCCTCAACAGCCCGAGAAATAGAATATTTTTGGTCAAATATTGAACAGGTAAAGTTTGGAGTTGCAGTGGGGTCATAACAATGAGATGTGTCCAATCAGTGAGACTACATGTTAGGGCCTAGAACTTTGAGCTATAGCAGGTGGGTTGTCCTTGGGCAGTGCGCAGCAAGAAGCTTTCTAGTCTGCTTACACTGCTATCCCATTGGCTTATTGCATGTAGAGGGTCAACCCATTCTTGTGTCTCTGCCTCTGAGTCCACTGAAGCCAGAGCTTTTAGGTGAGGAATTACAGTGAGGGCCTTTAAGGTGGTTCTTGCTATACTGTGGTCACTAAAGGCAGTGTCTTTCTCAGGACACCTGTGTGCATGATAAACTCTGTCTTTTTAGAAAACTTAAAATGTTACCATCTAATAGAAGGTAATATTGACTAACTGCTTTTATTTTGTATGTGTGACTTTAAATGTTTTATATGTAGAAAGTATTTAATTTAATCTTTAATGACCTGCTTATTTATTTATCTCTTTGTCTTTAGGTTGTAGAAATAAAACTACAAGTAGAGTTAGAAGAAAAAAGGAAAAAGGCCTTAAGTTTACAGAAAGTTCCCAGAAGAGGTATGAGACGGACAGACACACACACACACACACACACACACACACACTTTAAAAAACAATTTTGCCTGGTGTGGTTGTGCATGCCTTTAATAATCTCAGCACTAGGGTGGAAAGATAGGAGGATTGCTGTAAGTTTGGAGGCCAGCCTGAGACTACATAGTGAAATCCAGGTCAGCCTGAGCTAGAGGTAAGACCCTAACTCGAAAAAATAAAATTTACTTATTTATTTATATTTTAGAGGGAGAGAATGGGTGCACTAGGCCCTTTAGCCATTTGAAGTGAACTCTAGATGCATCTGGCTTACGTGGGTACTGGGAAATCGATCCCTGTGTCCTTAGGCTTCATAGGCAAGCACCTTAACTGTTAAGCCATCTGTCTACCCTTCAGCTCTTTTTATTAAAAAAATTTTTTTTATTTGTTTGCAAGTAGAGGGAAGGGTTTGGGGGCGGGGGAGACAGACTGTGGGCTCACCAGGGCCTTTTAATGCTACAGTGAACTCCTGATGCATATGTCACTTTTTGTATCTGGCTTTATGTGGGCACTGGAAAATTGGACCCAAGCCAGGAGGCTTTGCTATGAAGTGCCTTTAACCACTCAGCCCTCCCCCAAGCCCAATGTTTCTCACACTGCACTTTGTTCAGCTTCTCTGTTCACCATGCAGCTTCCTGGTATCATGCTTCCCATGGATTCCTTTAGAGAGAGACACTGGTGAGGGAGACCATTTGCATGCCTTTGGTCTTTCTGTTTTTTTTTTTTTTTTTTTTTTCTTTATGTAGCCAACCTAGGTGTTTGTTTATGTATTTACTTACTTATTTATTTGAGGGAAGAAAGGAGGGAGGGAGGAAGAGAGGGAGAGAGAAAGAGAAGGAAGGAAGGAAGGAAAGAAGGAAGGAAGGAGGGAGGGAGGGAATATGAGCATGCCAGGACCTCTTGCTGCTGCAGACAAACTCCAGATACATGCACCACTTTGCATTTGGCTTTATGTGAGTATTGGGGAATTGAATCCCAAGCTGGTAGGCTTTACAAACCAGTACCTTTAACTGTTGAGCCATCCTTGCAGCCTGTTTTTTTAAGTTTACTTTTTACTTTTTAGTGGTCTTTTTTAAAAACTATTTTAAATTCATTTTATTTATATTTATTTGAGAGAGAAAGAGACAGGTAGAAAGAATGGGTGTGCCAGGGCCTCCAGCCACTGCAGATGAACTCCAGATACATGTGCTGTCTTGCACATCTGATTATGTGGGTCCTGTGGAACCAAACCTGGGTTCTTTTGCTTTGTATGTAAGCACCGTTTTTTTTTTTTTTGTTGTTGTTTGTTTGTTTGTTTGTTTGTTTTGAAGTAGGGTCTTGCTCTAGCCCAGGCTGACCTGAAATTCACTATGTAGTCTCAGGATGGCCTTGAACTCTCATAGATCCTCCTACTTCTGCTCCTGAGTGCTGGTATTAAAGTTGTGCATGACTATGCTCAGCTCTCTTGGTTTGTTAGTGTGAGTCAGCATTTTCAAGTTGATCAACTCTAGCTGCTTTTAGATTTGAGATTCTGAGCTCTAACTGTGTTCAGTGTCTGGACAGTGAGGCAAACTGACTGAGGCATCTGCCCTTGGGGATTGAGCTTGTGCAATGTGTCTGTATCTCTGAGATGTTTTAGTAGCTGTTTCCAGTCATTGAATACCTATGTGCGTTTCAGACAGCAACCCAGTGGCAGTCACTGTTTCATTTATCTTTAGAATGTCCTGAGGCCATTATCCCTATCATATTACTGGTCAGGAAGCAGGCTTAGAGATAACCACTGCTAAAAATCATAGAAGTGTAAGCTGAGAGCTGGGTAGGCAGGTGTACCTAGCATTTAGAAAGTGGCAGCAGAGATTTGTGAGTTGGAGGCCATTAGTTAGGAAGACTCTGACTCAGAAATCAAAAAAGCAAAACCAAAGAAGCATAATATGAAATTTGCTGTCCTGGGAAAACAGGGCTGGGCTCATGGCAGGAGAGAGGAAGCAGACATGGTACTCCCTGTCATTTTATATCTCCTTATGTGTAGGTAGGTGCAAAGCACAGCTTACACAGTTAGAGACTACTTGCTGAATTAAAGAATATCATCTTGTCACAGCTATGTTGAAAAATAACCATGTTTCTTGTCTCCAGGGAAAGAGTCCAGATTGAAGGGATTTGATGCAGCACCAGAACATTTTCTGGTAGGTTCTAGATTATTACTGTTTGTCATGATGAATGGAAACAATATGGCATATTTTTAATACAGTGGTGTTATATGATTTTTATTTTTTGAGGTAGGGTCTCTCTCTAGCCAGGCTGACCTGAAATTCACTGTGTAGTCTCCGGGTTCCCTTGAACTCATAGCCATCCTTCTATCTGCCTCCTGAGTGCTGGGATTAAAGGCATGTCCTCCATGACCAGCTTGTGTTAGGTGTTTTTTTTTTTTTATTTTTTTTTTTTATCTTAAAAAAAAAAAAAAACTATTTATTTAAGAGCAACAAACAGAGGAAAAGGCAGAGAGAATGAGTGCACCAGGACCTCCACATGAATTCCAGATGCATGTGCCTCCTTGTGTATCTGGCTTATGTGGGTCCTGTAGAATCAAGCCTTGAATTGGGGTTCTTAGGCTTCACAGGCAAGAGCTTAACCACTAAGCCATCTTTCCATCCCATGTTCTGTGTTTTCATCTGGAGAAATTTGTAGGTTTTGAAAATTCTTACCTTGTTTCTGCTTTAAAAACAAACTGGCACTTTATAGCTGTAGTTTGACTTGGGTATAAATTGGGATTGAGGGAATGAAATTGAATACTTTGATCTTTTCTCCCTGCTGTCTTTGCCATGGTTCACTGCTAAGAATGTCTCAACAAGTGTCAGGTGCCTTTCCACTGTCCTTTTGATCACTTGCCAAATAGACATTTCTGTCTTGACATTCATTCCATTCTGTAACTTAAAGTCTTGTGTTTTCTTTTTTTTTTTTTTGGTTTTTCGAGGAAGGGCCTCACTCTGGGCCAGGCTGACTTGGAATTAACTCTGTTGTATCAGGGTGGCCTTGAACTCATGGCAATCCTCTTACCTCTGCCTCCCGAGTGCTGGGATTAAAGGCATGCACCACCATACCAAACTTTTTATTTTTATTTTTTACTTTTCAAGATGGGCTCTAGCTCTAGCCCAGGCTGACCTGGAGTTCACTATGTAGTCTCAGGCTGGCCTCAAATTTATGCAGATCCTCCTACCTCTGCCTCCTGAATGCTGGAATTAAAGGTATGCACCATCCCGCCCAGCTCTCTCTCTCTCTCTTTTTTTAATCTTACTTATTTATTTGAAAGAGAGAATGAGTGAATGAATGAGTAAATGAAAATAGACATGCCAGGTCCTCTAGCCACTGCAAATGAGCTACAAATGCTTGTGCCACCTTGTGCATCTGGCTTTATTTGGTTAGTGGGGAATTGAACCTGGGTCCTTTGGCTTTGCAGGCGAGTGCCTTAACTGCTAAGCCATCTCTCCAGACCTGTGTATCTAATTTTTATTGTGTGTTTCAGGGTCCAGGAATATCTGGAAGAAAAAGAAAAGCAAGCACATCTCTGACTGATGATGAAGGTCTGTTCCCCATCCCATTGATGCTGACTTTTTGTCTTTACGCCTGTTGAGACCACATGTAGTATGCATTCTGAGGTGCCAGACCACAGAACTCTGGTGATTTTTGACTATGGGCATTTTTTTAGACTGGTTGGAAAGTTTAGCTTTTGTATTTATTCAGGTATCTTTCAGAGTACAGAATAAATTTGGTATCTCCAGTGGACATGGGGTGTTTTCTGTAGCATTATCATGATGTCTTTTGTGAGGTCTGGAAACCCATGTGCATTTGAAGAACACTGTGGCTATAGACTGTGATGATGCATGGACAAGGTTGTTCCTGTCCTTGAGGAGTAGGTGGCATTGGTGCCTCAGAGTGGATGTGCCTTTTGAAGTCAGATGTGCTTGCTGCGCACCACTCTCATAGTCACCCGTTTGGGGCTCTTCCAGAGCCCCTTGTCATGTTTAGGTATTGGCACTTGGTTTAGAGTGGAACACCAATGTGCTTCTGACCTGTTTGCAAACCTAGCTGGAATGGGATACAAGTCATCAGGACTAGCTCCTGGCTATAGGAACAGAGTATGTGATATGTAGGTGCTAGATGAGGGAGGCCTGGAACCTCAGCAACACTGTGTCTTTGCTGGCTTGATTAGCAGAATGTGTAAGTTCTTTCAGAATTTGAAAAATTGATGTTTTGTTATGTGTTGATTCTTATTTAGAAGTTGTTTGGGAGTGCTTAGCCAGATTATTGGTTTGGTAGCTGTCAGGATTTAGTTATGCTGCAAAAGACCACGAACAGGAGTAGCAGTGGCTTAGAGGAGCTGGTAGTCTTGGTTATATGGCCTAGTATTGACATGGTAACTTGATGGGGTTTCTCCAGGGGCCCCACTTCACTTGTCACTCTTCTGTCTTAGTGTTGAGGCTACTTTCTAGCTGTTTTCCCAGGCAGACTGCCCCTACCAACTCACTTACTGACTTGCCATTCATCTCTGACTGTTGTCATTGAAGCTGGTGGAAGGGCAAGTCAGAGAAGCAAAGCTAGTGTGCCTTCAGTTTCCTGGAAGGAGGAGCAAGTGTCCTCTCAAGCTGTGTTCCTGTCTTGTCTCTCTGCTGTGTTATGCTGTTGGGAGGCTGAGATGTCTCTCAGTGCTGGTAGCAGTGGGCTTAGTGACTGAGTAAGGAGAGAGCTTTGGTGTGACTTGCAAAGTTGGACTTGTACAGATTTTACCTGATTTTTTTTTTAAATTTTTATTAACATTTTCCATGATTATAAAATATATCCCATGGTAATTCCCTCCCTCCCCACCCCCACATTTCCCATTTGAAATTCCATTCTCCATCATATTACTTCCCGATTACAATCATTGTAATTACATATATACAATATCAACCTATTAAGTATCCTCCTCACTTTCTTTCTCCACCCTTTATGTCTCCTTTTCAACTTACTGGCCTCTGCTACTAAGTATTTTCATTCTCACACAGAAGCCCAGTCATCTGTAGCTAGGATCCACATATGAGAGAGAACATGTGGTGCTTGGCTTTCTGGGCCTGGGTTACCTGACTTAGTATAATACTTTCCAGGTCCATCCATTTTTCTGCAAATTTCATAACTTCATTTTTCTTTACCGCTGAGTAGAACTCCATTGTATAAATGTACCACATCTTCATTATCCACTCATCTGTTGAGGGACATCTAGGCTGGTTCCATTTCCCAGCTATTAAAAATTGAGCAGCAATAAACATGGTTGAGCACGTACTTCTAAGGAAATGAGATGAGTCCTTTGGATATATGCCTAGGAGTGCTATAGCTGGGTCATATGGTAGATCAATCTCTAGCTGTTTTAGGAACCTCCACACTGATTTCCACAATGGCTGGACCAGATTGCATTCCCACCAGCAGTGCAGAAGGGTTCCTTTTTTTCCACATCCCTGCCAACATTTATGATCGTTTGTTTTCATGATGGTGGCCAATCTGACAGGAGTGAGATGGAATCTCAATGTAGTTTTAATCTGCATCCCCCTGATGACTAGTGATGTAGAACATTTTTTTAGATGCTTATATGCCATTCGTATTTCTTCCTTTGAGAACTCTCTATTTAGCTCCATAGCCCGTTTTTTGATTGGCTTGTTTGATTCCTTATTATTTAACTTTTTGAGTTCTTTGTATATCCTAGATATTAATCCTCTATCAGATATATAGCTGGCGAAGATTTTTTCCCATTCTGTAGGTTGCCTCTTTGCTTTTTTCACTGTGTCCTTTGCGGTGCAAAGTCTTTGTAATTTTATTAGGTCTCAGTGGTTAATCTGTGGTTTTATTGCCTGAGCAATTGGGGTTGTATTCAGAAAGTCTTTGCCAAGACCAATATGTTGAAGGGTTTCCCCTACTTTTTCCTCTAGCAGTTTCAAAGTTTCCGGTCTGATGTTAAGGTCTTTAATCCATTTGGACTTAATTCTTGTGCATGGCGAGAGAGAAGAATCTTATTTTCATCCTTCTGCAGATATTTATCCAGTTTTCAAAACACCATTTGCTGAAGAGGCTGTCTCTTCTCCAATGAGTATTTTTGGCATTTTTATCGAATATCAGGTGGCTATAGCTACTTGGGCTTACATCTGGGTCCTCTATTCTGTTCCACTGATCTACATGTCTGTTTTTGTGCCAGTACCATGCTGTTTTGTTACTATGGCTCTGTAGTATAGGTTAAAATCGGGTATGGTGATACCACCAGCCTCTTTTTTGTTGCTCAGTATTATTTTAGATATTCGAGGTTTTTTGTGATTCCAAATGAATTTTTGGATTGTTTTTTCTATTTCCATGAAGAAAGCCTTTGGAATTTTGATAGGGATTGCATTAAATGTGTAGATTGCTTTAGGTAAGATTGCCATTTTCACGATATTGATTTTTCCAATCCAGGAACAAGGGATGTTTCTCCACTTTCTAGTGTCTTCTGCAATTTCTCCCTTGAGTGTTTTAAAGTTCTCATTGTATAGATTCTTTACTTCCTTGGTTAGGTTTATTCCAAGGTATTTTTTTTTTTTTTGATGCAATTGTGAATGGGAGTGATTCTCTGATTTCATCCACTGTGTGTTTGTTGGTAGCATATATGAAGGCTACTGATTTCTGTGTATTTATTTTGTATCCTGCTACATTGCTGTAGGTTTCGATCAGCTCTAACGGCTTGCTAGTAGAGTCTTTAGGGTCCTTTATGTATAGAATCATGTCATCTGCAAATAATGATAACTTGATTTCTTCCTTTCCAATTCGTATCCCTTTTATGTGTGTCTCTTGCCTTATTGCTATGGCTAAGACTTCCAAAACTATATTAAATAGAAGTGGGGACAGTGGACACCCTTGTCTTGTTCCTGATTTTAGTGGAAAAGCTTCCAGTTTTTCCCCATTTAGTAATATGTTGGCTGTAGGCTTGTCATAAATAGCCTTTATTATATTGAGATATGTTCCTTCTATTCCCAGGCTCTGTAGGACTTTTATCATGAAGGGATGTTGGATTTTGTCAAATGCTTTCTCTGCGTCTAATGAGATGATCATGTGATTTTTGTCCTTCAACCCGTTTATATAATGTATTACATTTATAGATTTGCGTATGTTGAACCATCCCTGCATCTCTGGGAAAAAGCCTACTTGGTCAGGGTGAATGATCTTTTTGATATACTCTTGTATTCTGTTTGCCAATATTTTGTTGAGAATTTTTGCATCTATGTTCATGAGGGAGATTGGTCTGTAATTTTCTTTTTTTGTTCTATCTTTGCCTGGTTTTGGTATCAGGGTGATGCTGGCCTCATAGAAGGAGTTTGGTAGAATTCCTTCTTTTTCTATTTCCTGGAAAAGCTTAAGAAGCAATGGTGTTAGCTCTTCCTTAAAAGTCTGGTAAAATTCAGCAGTGAATCCATCCGGGCCTGGGCTTTTTTTAGTTGGGAGATTATTGATAACTGTTCGGATCTCCATGTTTGTTATAGGTCTATTTAAGTGATTAATCTCATTTGATTTAATTTAGGTAGGTCATATAGATCAAGGAAATCATCCATTTCTTACAGATTTTCATACTTTGTGGAGTATATGCTTTTATAGTATGTCCCTATGATTCTTTGAATTTCTCTGGAATCTGTTGTGATGTTACCTTGTTCATCTCTGATTTTATTAATTTGTGTCTCTTCTCTCTTTCTTTTGGTCAGATTTGCTAAGGGTTTATCAATCTTGTTTATCCTTTCAAAGAACCAACTCTTTGTTTCATTAATTCTTTGGATTGTTCTTTTTGTTTCTATTTCATTAATTTCTGCCCTAATCTTTATTATTTCTTCCCGTCTACTGATTTTTGGTTTGCCTTGTTTTTCTTTTTCCAAGGCTTTAAGGCGAAGCATTAGGTCGTTTACTTGTGACCTTTCTAATTTCTTAATATAGGCACTTAAGGCTATAAATTTACCTCTTAGAACTGCCTTCATTGTGTCCCAGAGATTTTGGTATGTTGTGTTCTCATTATCATTTGACTCTATAAATTTTTTGATTTCCTTTTTGATTTGTTCATTGACCCATTCATCATTTAGTAGTGTATTGTTTAGTTTCCATGATTTTGTGTATGCTCTATAGCCTTTCTTGCTACTGATTTGTAGTTTAATTCCATTGTGGTCAGATAGAATGCAAGGAATTATTTCAATTTTCCTGAATTTGTTAAGATTTGCTTTGTGTCCTAATATATGGTCTATTTTAGAGAATGTTCCATGTGCTGCTGAAAAGAATGTATATTCTGCAGCCTTTGGATGAAATGTCCTGTATATATCTGTTAGGTCCATTCCTTCTATGACCTCATTTAGTCCAGATGCCTCTCTGTTTATTCTTTCCCTGGATGACCTGTCAATTGATGAGAGTGGGGTGTTAAAGTCACCCACCACCACTGTGTTTGTTATCTGTGACCTTAGTTCTAATAGTGTTTGTTTGACAAATTTGGGAGCCCCCATGTTAGGTGCATATATGTTTAGGATTGTAATGTCCTCCTGTTGGAGTGTGCCCTTAATCAATATAAAGTGACCTTCCTTATCTTTCTTGATTAACGTTGGACTAAAGTCTACCCTGTCTGATATTAGGATAGCAACCCCCTGCTTGTTTTCTAGGCCCATTTGCTTGAAACACTGTCTTCCAACCTTTCACCCTAAGATAATGTCTATCCTTTGTAGAAAGGTGAGTTTCTTGGAGACAACAAATTGTAGGATCCTGGATTTTAACCCAGTCTGCAAATCTATGTCTTTTTGTTGGGGCATTGAGACTGTTGATATTAAGAGGTATTACTGAAAGGTGTGTATTTATGTTTGCCATTTTTTGTGTGTGTGTGTGTGTTTCTGGTTCTACCTGTGCTCTCTTCTGTTAACTGGTATTTGAGTATAGCTTGGTTTTTCTAGGTTCCTTATATGTGTGCTTTTCCTTTTGTTCAGCATGGAGGATTCTATCAAGTATTTTCTGTAGAGCTGGTTTTGTCTTCAAATACTCCTTTAACCTGCTTTTGTCATGGAATGTCTTTATTTCTCCATCTATTTGAATGGATAACTTTGCAGGATAAAGTAACCTTGGTTGACAGTTGTTATCTTTCAGAACTTGGAATATATCACTCCAAGCCCTTCTGGCTTTAAAAGTTTGTGTTGAATAATCTGCTGTAATCCTGATGGGCTTGCTTTTGTAGGGAACTTGATTTTTCTCTCTAACTGCTTTCAATATTTTTTCTTTGGTGTGTGTGTTTGGAAGTTTGATTATAATATGGCGAGGAGAGGTTCTTTCTGCATTTTGTCTGGCTGGGGTTCTAAAGGCTTCCTGTATCTGTATTGGCACCTCTTTCCCAATTTGGGGGAAATTTTCCTCTATGATTTTGTTGAAGATGCCTACTATGCCTCTGGAGTGGAGTTCTTCTCCTTCTACTATGCCCTGAATTCTTATATTGGATCTTTTCATAGTGTCCCGAATATCTTGAAATTCCCACTCATACTTTTCTATAAGTTTGTCTTTCTCTTTGTTGGACTGCATTAGGTCTGCCACCTGGTCTTCTAGCTTAGATATTCTGTCCTCTCCCTCATCCATCCTACTGGTGAGATTTTCTACAGAGTTTTTTATTTCATTAACTGTGTTCTTCATTGCTAGTAATTCTGACTGGTTTTTTTATTATTTCTATTTCCCTATTTATTTCTTGTATTGCCTTCTTTATTTCATTAAATTGGTGTCCTGCCTCTTCTTTGATTCCTTTGAATTCCTCTTTGATTTCCTCTTTGATTTCTTCTTTGATTGTTTTCATGTGTTCTTTGACCTCTTTGAACATATTTATAATTATTCTTTTGAACTCTTTCTCAGGCATTTCCTCTAACTCTTTCTCACTGGAGGACATTTCTGATGCATTAATACTTTTAGGTGGATTTATATCGTCTTGCTTTTTAGTATTTCTTGTGTTATAATGTATATATTTTTGCATCTTGGATTAAGTTAATGCTTGGATTTTCTAGCTAGCTGTTTATTCTTAGCTGTATCAATTGATTTGATGTAATATATTTTCAGGATAGGACCTTAAGGTGTTAGGTGTGTATCTACAAAGATGTTCTTAGGGGTTGAGTTTCCCTGCTATAGGAGTATTCAAGCAGGCTGAGTGGAATAAAATACAGGTAGATTCTAAAATTTAACTAAACACTGTACACATTCAATCAAAAACAGCCCCGAGTATGTATGCAAGAGTAGTTATTATAATGACCAGATCCTCTATCAACAAAGAGGTTTAGATTTCTGGTCTGTTGAGGGATCCAAGTCAGCTTGTGACCAAGTGAGACCCTTCCCTGGTGCAATCCCAGTTACCTTGGGTGATTTTGGTCTCAGTCAAGTTGCTGCCTGGGTCGTCGGGCTGCTGTTCTGATTTCTGGAGTTGGGCACTTGCTTTTCCTACGGGACAAACTGAGCCGCTGCTGCTGCCTCTGCTGCTGCTGTAGCTGCCACTGCTGGAGCCACCACTGCTGCTGAAGCTGCTGCTGTGTCCACTGCCGCTGCTCCCCCTGAAGCTGCTGCTGCGGGATCTGCCGCTGCTGCCGCTCCTGGGTCTGCTGCTGCTGGGGCTGCTGGTACCGGTGCTGGAGCCGCTGATGTTGCTCCCGAACTCTGCTCCTGCTTGGGTCCCGTTGTCAGCCCAAGTTGGCGTGGCCGGGTCCCGGGCCGCTGCTGTGTTCGCTGGAGCTGGGTTCAGGCGGTGGGGGAGGGGAGGGAGCCAGGCTGCTCTGGTTGTCTCGCTGCTCCACGTGTTCTTCTACCTCGCAGTCTGCTCCTCTGTTGCTTGCCTCCGCTCTCCCCTCACGTTTCCCGAGTTGCGGAGAGCTGGATGTGAGGGGAAATCCCGCACCTGGCTTCTCCTGCGGCTTGAGCCGAGTCTGGCGGTTTTCTGCTGCGCCGCGGCCGCGCCGGTTGGCCGAGATGCCGGAGCCGCTTTTCCCGCCTGTGTAGGCTCTGGATGCTCTATAACTCTTCTACTTCTCTGCTGCTGCTTCAATTTCCTGTACACCTCACTTTTTAGTAAAAGTGTGTATTTTGCTGAGTTTTTTTGGTCTTTTTCCCCTCTAGGCTGCTTTGGCGTGGTACCTACGCCGCCATCTTAACCAGAAGTCCCTTACCTGATTTTCTTTAAAGATGATGGTTTAACTTGGGGAAACTCAGTCTGAATTGCTTGGCATAAATTATATGGGAAACTGTTTCTTTGCTTGTTTGTTTTGAGAGAGTCCTGTTATATATAGCTCCAGGCTCGTCTCCAGGAGTGATTGCAGACAGGACCACTGCACCTAATCTGTTCACTTCTTTTCTTCCTAAATTATCTACCCTGTCAGCCAAGTGATACAGAGAAAAGAAAAAATGACAGTAAATTTACAAGAGAAAGGCTGGTCTTTGAGATGTTACTAGACATTGTTTATGAACAGTGCTGGATACATCCAGAGGTCCAGGGATTCCTGTGGTTATGGCTGGTGTCTTGGCAATTTTGGTGGCTGATGGAGGTCTTGTTATGAAGAATTGAGGAGTTTGTGGATGGGGAAGTGGTGTTAGGCTGTCTGTATCCCTGTTTTGTTGTTTACAGTTGTTGATAGGAAAGAGCTAGCTAAGTGACTTCTGCTGAGGAGGGGGAGGGTGCAGCTTTTTTGGCTTGGCCTCCTGTTGAGAGATCCTGAGAAGGGGCCTTCTGGGGAGACTGGTGGGGTTTCTGCATGAACCCCGACCAGGCAGGTCTGAACTTGTATCCATGAAGCACAGGAGAGCTGGGTTTGGGTTCTGGCCCTTTTCTTTGCAATGAACAGGTGGATTTTTTTTCCCCTTACTTGTGGATCTCTCTCTCTCTCTCTCTCTCTCTCATCTCTTATCTCTCCCTTCCTTCCCTTTCCCCCTTTCTTTTCCTTCTTTCCCCTCCCCTCCCTCCCTTTCTTCCTTTGCAAGCAGAGAGAAAGAGGAGACAGATAGATAAGGGGCACACCAGGGCCTCGAGCCACTGCAAAATAACTCCAAATGCATGTACCCCTTCTGCATCTGGCTTATGTGGGTCCTGGGGAACTGAACCTGGGTCCTCTTACTTCACAGGCAAGCGCTTTAACCAATAAGCTATCTCTCCAACCCATGGATTTTCTTACTTAAATATTTTTATTTATTTAAGAGAGAGAAAGAGGCAGAGAAAGCAAGAGAGAAAATGGGTGTGGCAGGGCTTCTAGCCACTCAAATGAACTCCAGATGTATGTGCCATCTAGCTTTATGTGGATATTGGGGAATCAAACTTGGGTCTTTAAGCTTTGCAGGCAAGCACCTTAACCACTGAGCCATCTCTCCAGCTCTCCTGCGGATTTTCTACAGCAGGCTTGGCAATAGGTGGGAAGTTTAATAGCATTTTGTGTTGGCCTGAGTATGCATTGCATATTGGAAAACAAGGCTGTGAATGATAGGCTGGAGAAAAAGGGAAAATATATTTTCCATTTTCTGCTCATTTGACAAACTCATTTTCAGATTCAGCCTGAGAAATTAAAGTGCTTTCAGTTTCTTTCTAGCTGTGCAAAACAATTTTGAAGCTTAATATGTAGTGTTTAGTAACATTGAGAACTGCAACTGGCACTTTGCATGCCCCTAACCTCTGATGATAATCATTTCAGTGGAAGATGAAGAGGAAACCATTGAAGAGGAGGAGGCATATGAAGGGGTTGTAGACCACCACATAGAACTTTCTAATCTTGCCAAAGAAGGTATGCTCTGACTCTCTTATTGAAAGGTACTTTTATTAAACATTGAACAGGTATACAGGAACATTTGAAAGTACAGATCAGATACACATGACAACAGTAGGAGGAATATGGTACTGTCCATTTAAGGAAGCAACATTCTGTATTTTTTCCTGTTGTTCTCCTGTCCCGGTAGTCACAGTCAATCTAGATTTTGTGTTGCTGAGTTCTTTAATTCTTCCTTCTCCCTATGTATGGTAGTCTTCATGCCATGCCTCTGGTGAACCTGCATAAGAACTTCCTGTAATAGGATCATAAGGTCATGATTTGCCCTTCCTGCTCATCTGTCCTACTCGGGTTTTGTCCATATTGTTGAAGTCCGGGTATGGTGGTGCACACCTTTAATCCTAGCACTTGGAAGGCAGAGGCAGGAGAATTTCCATGAGTTCAGGCCACCCTGAGACTACATAGTGAATTTCAGGTCAGCCTGGGCTAGAGCAAGACCCTATCTTGATAAACAAAACACACAAACATGTTATTGGATATTGCTACCGACACCATAACTGCACAGTCACATGGTTGTACTGTGGACAGGTGCTCACTTCCAACAGTGCTGCTGTGACTATATGCACAAATGGCTTTGCATGTGCTCAGGTGTGGAGCATGCTTGATGGAAGATAAAGATTCTTGCACAGGTGGTTGGAGGACAACTTAGGGTTTTTGTTTGTTATGTTTTGAGATGCAGTCTTGCTGTGTATCCCAGGCTGACCTGGAACTCTCCATCTTCCTGCCTCAGCCACCTAAGTGCTGAGATTACAGATGTTTACCACTATACCCAGGCCCCACAATAAATTTTGCTAAGTTTTCTAGCAATTTGTTCTTTTTTTGTTGTTTTGTTTTTTGTTTTCTGAGGTAGGGTTTCACTATAGCTCAGGCTGACCTGGAATTTACTATGTTAGTCTCAGGGTGGTCCTTGAACTCACAGTGATCCTCCTACCTCTGTTTCCCGAGTGCTGGGATTAAACGTGCACCAACATGCCCAGTACAATTTGTTCTTTTTATCTAAAAAAAATTCTTGGTGTACATTGTCAGTAAAATTCCCTGTGGTGTCTTTAATCTTGGCTATGTTTGTCCTCACTTGCCCGTTCACCCTTGTCTCTTTATGCCATGTCTGTTTTCTTCAATAGTCTGGCCAAGACTGTCAGTGTTATTACCCTTCTTTACTTTGAACCTGATTTTTATTTTATATTTCTGCCCTACGTATTCCACTCCCTTCTCCTTCTCTTTTCTTACCCCTCACCCTTTTTTTGAGATAAGGTCTTACTATGTAGCTCAGGCAGTCCTTAAGCCCATGTTGATCCTTCTGCCTCAGATTCTTGAGTGTTGGGACTGCTCCTCTTGTCCTTTTGTGGTGCTAGGGATTGAGCCTATAGACCCTTGTGTATGCTAAGTACACATACCAATTAGCTACCCACTCAGTCCCCTAGCCCCTTTTAAAAATTTCTCTATAATTTTTTAAAAATTTATTTGAGAGAGAGAGGAAATGGGCGCCCCAGGGTCTTCAGCCACTGCAAATGAACTCTAGATGCGTGCACCCTTTGTGCGCATGTGCTACATTGCGCACTTGCCTCACTGTTGATGTGGCTTACATGGGACCTAGAGATTTGAACCTGAGTTTTTAGGCTTCACAGGCAAGCACCTTAACTGCTAAGCCATTTCTCCAGCCTTCTAATTATTTATTTATTTGTTTTTTTTTTTTTGTTTGAGGTAGGGTTTCACTCTAGCTGGAATTTGCTATGTAATCTCTGGGTGGCCTCAAACTCACGGTGATCCTCCTACCTTCCTCTCCCAAGTGCTAGAATTAAAGGCATACAACATCACACCTGGCTCAGCCCTCTAATTAAAAAATATATATATTATTTTATTTGCAAGTGAGTGAATGGAATTGGTACACCAGGGTCTTTTTACAACTGCAAATGAACTCCATATACCACATGCTACTTTGTGCATTTGGCTTTATGTAGGGACTGAAGAATCAAATCCATAGTGGCAGAATTTGCAAGCAAGTATGTTTAATCGCATCTCTTCAGCCCTCTTTTCTGTAATTTTTTTAGTGAATAACTCCATAGTTTTTGTTAGCTCATTAATATAAGCATTTAAAAACCTAAATTTCTCAGGGCGGAGATGACAACCCTATAAATTTCCTTGTAATTACCCCTTTGGCTGAGTGTCACATTTTATTACTCATTTTGAAGTATTTTCTATTTTCTCCTATATATACTAATCTATTAGTTACATAACAATATGTTTTGTTGGGCATGCGTGTGGATACGTGTATTCCCAGTCCTCTGGAAATGGATGTAGAGAATTGAATTTGAGACTAGCCTGGGTTATGTACATACTGAGATACTGTCTCAAAAAAAAAAAAAAAAGAGAATGTGTTTTGTAATTTCTGAATGGTACAGGCTGATTTTATATACACATACACACACATACATATATGTATGAATGAATGGTTTTATATATATATATGTATGTATGTATGTATGTATGTATGTATGTATGCATGCATGCATGCATGCATGCATGCATACATACATATACCTGTCTATTTATTTATTGTGGAGCTAGGATGGAACCTAGAGCCTTGGTTATGCAAGGCAGATGCTTTGCCACTAAACCTAATAGAGTACTTGGTTACATATATATTATTCTGTATTAATTTCATTTTTGGTTAGGCAGTGGAGATATGCATGATTTTCACCTGAATTTTATGGTAGCTTTTTTTTTCATTGTTGTTGTTTTTTGTTTTTTTCAGGTAAGGTCTCACTCTAGCTCAGGCTAACCTGGAATTCACTATGTATTCTAAGGGTGACCTTGAACTCACAGCAAGCCTTCTAAGTGTACCTTGACGCCCAGCTTTTTTTTTTTTAAAGGTGGGGATCTCACTCTAGTCCAGGCTGACCTGGAATTCATTATGTAGTATCAGGGTCACCTTGAACTCATGGCGATCCTCCATCCCCTGCCTCTGCTCCTGAGTACTGCATTAAAGGTGTGTGCTACCACACCCGGCTACATCCTTTTTTTCCTTCTTTTCAAGATAGGGTCTCACTGTAGCCCAGGCTGACCTGAAATTACTGTTAGGTTTCCTGGGTCCTGATGGGTGTGATAAAGATTACTTGTCCTGTGTTAGGCACTTGACTTTGTCTTGTCATTTTGGTGGGTCTTGGGTCTCCCTGGTGTTGACTGTCATCTAAGACCTAAGTAGCCTAGTCCACTTGGCTCCAGGTGGGCATGTGTTTTGTTTTTTGAGGTAGGGTCTCGCTCTAGCCCAGGCTGAAACCTCTGCCTTCATAAGTGCTGGGACTAAAGGCATGCACCACCATGCCCGGCTTTTTTTTTTTTTTTAATCAGTCTCACTATATATCAGGTTGGCCTGAAATCCAAGATCCTCCTGCGTTCTAGGATTACAGGAGTGCACCACCATGCCTGGCTCATTTTTATGAAGTATTTAGGGACTGGGGATATAGCTCAGTAGGTAGAATGAGCATGCCTGAAGCCCTGAGTTGCATCCCTGTATCACTGCATAAAGATTGAGTGTGGAGGTACATGTGTGTAACTTGGGAGGTAGAGATAGGAAGATAAAAATATTAAGGTCATCCTTGACTACATAGTGAATTTCCAGGCCAGCCTAAGCTCCCTGAGACTGTCTCAAAAAAAAAAAAAAAAAGAAAAGAAAAAGAAAGAAAAAAGTTAGGCCGGATGTGGTGGTGCACTTCTTTAATCCCAGCGTGGAGGCAGAGGTAGGAGGATCACTGTGAGTTCAAGGCCATCTTGAGAATACAGAGTGAATTCCAGATCAGCATGGACTAGAGTGAAACCCTACCTCAAGGGAGTGGGGTGGTAATCAGAGCTGGGTTGAGTCAAAAGAACTATCAATTCCATGTCTGGGCAGTACTGAGACTGAATGAATGACTGTATGCAAAAAGAAAGAAAATATTTTGGGGCACCTATCTTAGTTTTTGGGGAAAAAGTAAATGCACTTTAAGAATTTGGAAATTGTAATATCTAATCTGAAAATCTAAACTCCAAAATCCAAAAATTTTGAACAGCAAGAAAATGAGCCTCTTCAAATTTAAAATTTTTAGAATACCTTACATTTTGGATTTTCTGAGATGTGCTCAATTGTTAAACTTTGTTTAGATAGTCCCAAATTGGAAAACTCAGAAATTATGAATACTCAGCATTTTGGATAAGTAATGTTAACCTGTGTCTGCTGCTTCTGAGTAATTTTATGAAGCTGAGAAAAACAGTATTTGTGGTAGGTGGCTTTTCCATCCTTTTTCTTTGATTCTGAATAACAGATATTATAAAATAGTTTTGTTTCTTCCTGCCCCCTTTTAGCTGAACTGCCCTTAATTGATTTGATGAAGTTGTATGAAGGTGCCTTTCTACCAAATTATCAGTGGCCACAACCTGAACCTGACCATGAAGAGACAAGCGGGGAAGAGGGTATGTTTCTAACATTGTAAAGAACTCAGGTACAGGTACCAATGAAGGTTTAAGTTGTAGTAAGTTTTTTCTTGGTATGTTTATCAGAGCATTGGATGTATTGTGGAGGGTGTGAAAATGTTTTCTCTATATGTGAGTCTTGTTTTCATCCCCTCCCTTCCCCCTGAGGTAGGGTCTCACTCTAGCCTAGGCTGACCTGGAATTCACTACGGAGTCTCAGGGTGGCCTCAAACTCACGGCAGTCCTACCTCTGCCTCCTGAGTGCTGGGATTAAAGGCATGTGCCACCTTGCCCAGCCTTTAAAAATATTTTTATTTATTTAGTTATTTGAGAGAGAAAAGTGGATATAGAGAGAGAATGGGCATGGCAGGGCCTCTACCCACTGCAAATGAACTCCAGATGCATGTGCCACCTTGTGTATCTGGCTTATGAGGTTTCTGGGGAATTGAACCGGGGTCCTGAGGCTTTGCAGGCAAACATCTTAACCACTCAGCCATTTCCTCAGCCCCAACCACACATGTTTTGAGTGGTTGCCTTTACTTATTAGGCATTTCAGCTAGATACACAGAATGTACGCTTATCTTTCTCTCATGTTGTTTTTTTTCTGATTATTTGATACACATGCATATGAGCCAGGGCAGGACTGGGAAAGGCCTGGGCCAGCTACTAGATCTGTCCCACATGGAATTCAGGCCACTCACGATCCCCATTTTGCAGCAGGACCTGGAGTGAGAGTCTGAGCCCTCTTCCTTGGTTCCATGCTTGGGATATGTTTCAAATTTTTTCTGTCTTGGTGGCGATGGAGGGAAGATTACTTAAACCTGAAGCACTAGCTCCCAGTAGACAGAGCCTTTGCACATCATCATGCTCTGAGAACTTCCCAGAGCTTCTTGTTATTATTATTATGTTGGTATTTTTTGAAGTAGAGTCTTACTCTCTAGCCCTGCAATTCACTATGTAGTCTCAGGGTGTCCTTGAACTCATGGTGATCTTCCTTCCTCTGCCTCCAGAGTGCTGGGATTAAAGGCATGCAACAGCACACCAAGCTGGCTTTAAAAATAAATAAATAAAAAAAAAAAATATATATATATATATTTATTTATTTATATTTATTTGAGAGAGAGAGAGAGAGAGAGAGAGAGAAAGTGGGCACACCAGAGCTTCCAGCCACTGCAAACAAACTCTGGACACATGGGCCACCTTGTGCATCTGGCTTATGTGGCTCCTGGGGAATTAAACTGAGGTCCTTTGGCTTTGTAGGCAAATGCCTTAACCACTAAGCAATCTCTTCAGCCTACCTCTTTTTGTTTGTTTGTTTGTTTTTTGAGGTAGGGTCTCATTTTAGCTCAGGTGATCTGGAATTCACTATGTAGTCTCAGAGTGACCTCAAACTCACAGTGGTCATCCTACCTCTGCCTCCAAGTGCTAGAATTCAAGGCATGCACCACCACACCCAGTGTTTAATTTTTTTTTTTTTATGGAGGAAGGGATTTTATTTATTTATTTATTTAATTTTAAAATTTTTATTAGCATTTTCCATAATTATAAAAAAAATCCCATGTTAATCCCCCCCCACACTTTCTCCTTTGAAGTGTTTAATTTTTTAACAAATATTTTATTTATTTATTTGAGAGAGGGCAGGGGTGGGGAAGAGGAAGAGAGAGAATGCACTAAGAATTCTAGCTACTGTAGACAAACTTCCAGATGCATGTGCCACCTTGTGCATCTGGCTTATTACCTGGGTACTAGGGAATCAATCCTGGGTTTTTAGGCTTTAAAGGCAAGTACCTTAACTGCTAAGCCATCTCTTCTCTACCCTCAGATGTTCTTAATTTTGATGTTTCATTAGAGTCGTTGCTCATTTATTCAGATGTACACATGGGTTGTTAAAAATTACAGCTTACGGGCTGGAGGTATGACTTAGCCATTAAGGCATTTGCCTGCAAAGCCAAAGGACCTAGATTCGATTCCCCAGGACCCACATTAGCAAGATGCACAAGGGGTTGCAAGCGTCTGGAGTTCATTTGCAGTGGCTGGAGGCCCTGGCATGCCCATTCTCATTCTTCCCCCTCCCCCACTCCCTCCCTCCCTCTCTCCCTCCTTATTTCTCTGTCAAATGAATAAATAAAAATAAATATTAAAAAAATAATTACAGTTTACCCGGGTGTGGTAGCTCACCTTTAATCCCAGTAGTTGGGAGGCAGAGGTAGGAGAATTGCCATGAGTTTAAGTCTACTCTGAAACTACATAGTGAGTTTCAGGTCAGCCTGGGCTAGAGTAAAAGCCTACCTCAAAAAGAAAAAAAAAATTACACGGGCTGGAGAGATGCCTTAGCGGTTAAGCGCTTGCCTGTGAAGCCTAAGAACCCCGGTTTGAGGCTCAATTCCCCAGGACCTATGATAGCCAGATGCACAAGGGGGTGCATGCATCTGGAGTTTGTTTGCAGTGGCTGGAAGCTCTGGTGCGCCTATTCTCATTCTCATTCCCTCTCTCTCTCTCTCTCTCTCTTTCTCTCTCTCTCTGCCTCTTTCTCTGTTGCTCTCAAATAAATAAAAATAACAAAAAATAAATTACAGTTTGGGACTGGAGAGATGGCTTAGCGGTTTAGGTGCTTGCCTGCAAAGCCAAAGCACCCAGGTTTGACTCCCCAGGACCCACATAAGCCAGATGCACAAGGGGCACATGCATCTGGAGTTCATTTGCAAGGGCTGGAGCCCCAGGCATGCCCATTCTCTCTGTCTCTACCTGCCTATTTCTGTATATCTCTCTCTGTCAAATAAATAAAAATAAATTTTAAAAATTGCAATTTAAAGCTGGGTGTGGTGGTTCACGCCTTTAGTCCCAGCACTCAGTAGGCAGAAGGAGGATCACCATGAGTTCAAGGCCACGCTAAGACTATATAGTGAATTCCAGGTCGGCCTGAGCTAGAGTGAGACCCTACCTTGGAAAACAAACAATAAATAAAATTATACTTAATTCTGTATTCTTCCTGTGTTTTCCTCTGTTTTTATTAATGTTCAGATTCATAAAACTCACAGCTACCTCAGTTCTGTCTGTCTCATTGTTGTAGATGCAGATGACTGTCCTAGTGACAGAGGGAGTCGTAGGGAATCAGTTCTCATTGACTCACTCTTCATCATGGACCAGTTTAAAGCTGCTGAAAGAATGAACATTGGGAAACCCAACACCAAAGACATTGCAGAAGTTACAGCTGTGGCTGAAGCTGTCCTTCCTAAGGGTAGTGCTCGAGTCACGACTGCGGTAAGGAGTGCTGTAACAAGAAAGCTTTTCTTGATCTCAAATAGCTTCTTTGGAAGTTGCCAGAAAAGACAGTTTACTGTCCTTCTATTTGTTGTTCATGTCATTGTTGTGGTATTTTGATTTTAGCTCTGCAAATTTGTTGTGCTTTTTACTTTACCAAACATTGACTGGCTGATTTGTTTGTTGCCACAGGTGAAGTTTAATGCTCCATCTTTGCTATATGGCACCCTCCGAGACTATCAGAAGATTGGCCTGGACTGGCTGGCCAAACTCTACAGAAAGAATCTCAATGGCATATTGGCTGATGAAACTGGACTTGGGAAAACAGTGCAGATAATTGCTTTCTTTGCCCATCTTGCCTGTCATGAAGGTAAGAATCTGTCAAATTTCTAGCAGCAGGCAGTGTGCCATAGATGAAGATGAAGACATGGCCTTCTCAGCCTCTTCTTTGCTTATGTCCTTTGAACTGAGTCAACCTATGATTCATAAGTGCTTATTGCAGCCAGGAGTGGAGACTCACTCCAGTTGTTCTCAAGAGGCTGAGGCTGGCGGCTTACTTGAGCCCAGTAGTTTGAGGCCATCCTTGACAACATAATGAGACTGTCCTCCAGAATAGAAAGTAGAAGTATTTGTCACATGAACAAATAAAAAATTCATGCATAGTTTATTTCAGATATGACTCAGTGCTTTTCAAAATGCAGTACCCACACAGTTTGTGACTGAGCTTTGTGCTGCAGGTCTCACCCCATTGTGTGCGCAGAAGTGCAGGTAAAATGGCTTCTGCGTTGTTTCTGAGCCAATGTGAATCAGTGCTAGTGGCAAGTTCTTGGTTGTTTTTGTAGCCCATGGTGTCCATCTTTGCTAACCATGTCTTTCTGGGTTGTAGGGTGTGCTTCTCTTCTCCTACCAGGCTGGCCTTGGGCTCATAGTGATCCTCCTACCTTTGCCTCCCAAATTCTGAGATTAAAGGCATGTGCCACCATGTCTGGCTATCATACTGAAAGTAAGAATGGGGGCTGGAGAGATGGCTTACCAGTTAACATGCTTGCCTGTGAAGCCTAAGGACCCATATTTGACTCTCCTAGTCCCACATAAGTGAGATGCACAAGGTGATGCAAGTGTGCAAGGTTGCACATGTGCATAAGGTGGTGCATGCATCTGGAATTTGATCAGAGTGGCTAGAGGTCCTGGCATGCCAATTCATTCTCTCTCATTTAAAAAAAAAAATGTCAGTGCATTGGGCTTGTCTTAAAAAAAAAAAAGAGAATGAACATGTCACGTCAAGGGCAATTGCAATTGGCAGTGCTGTTATACCTTCTCTGGAGGCTGCCTGGCTGTAAGAGCTCAGGAGTTCCAGGAATAAGGGTGGGCATCTGTTCCTTTACTTTGGGAATATTATGCTCTAAATGCTTTTCTCTCCAAAGTGTTAGATCTGCCATCTATCTTCACCAATTGAATTCAAAAGCTTGCTTTCATAATCAGTTTTAAATACATATAGGTAGATCAACTTCTGGGTTCTTTTATTTATTTGCAAGGAGAGAAAGAGAAGGAGGGAGGGAGAGAATGGGCACATTAGGGCCACCTGTCTTTGCAGATGAACTGCAAACGTATGTACCACTTTGGGCATCTGGCTTTATGTGGGTACTGGGGAATCCAACCCAGGCTGTCGGGCTTTACAAGCAAAAGCATTTAAACACTAAGCCATTTCTTGAGCCCTGGGCTCTTAATTTTCTCGCAAGAATTTGTTTCTACCTGTTTTTTTTTTGGGGGGGGAGGGCGGTGTTTGGTTGGTTTTTTTTTTCCGAGGTAGGGTTTCCCTCCTGCCCAGACTGACCTGGAATTCACTATGTAGTGTCAGGGTGGCCTTGAACTCATGGCGATCCTCCTACCTCTACCTTCCGAGTGCTGGGTTTAAAGGCATGCACCACCATACCTGGCTGTTTCTACCTTTTTTTAAAAAAATTAATTATTTTTTTATTGACAACTTCCATGATTGTAAACAATATCCTGTGGTAATTCCCCCCCTCTCTACTTTCCCCTTTGAAACTCCACTCTCCATATCTCCTCCCCTTCTCAATCAGTCTCTCTTTTATTTTGATGTTATCATCTTTTCCTCCTATTATGATGGCTTTGTGTAGGTAGCATCAGGCACTGTGAGGTCATGGATATCCAGGCCATTTTGTGCCTGGAGGAGCACATTGTAAGTAGTCCTACCCTTCCTTTGGCTCTCACATTCTTTCTGCCACCTCTTCTGCAAGGGACCCTGAGCTTTGGAAGGTATGATTGAGATATTTCAGTGCTGAGCACTCCTCTGTCACTTCTTTTCAGCACCATTATGCCTTCTGATTCATCCCAAGATCACTGCCCTCTGAAAACAGAAGGTTCTCTAACTAAAAGTGATAATAGCATTTATATATGGGTATGAGCATAAAAAGAAGTGCTTACTGGGCAGTTTGCTGAGTATAGTATATACATTTAGCCAGACACCAGAAGATGTTACCCCTAGGGCTCATGACTACCCCTGTTGTAGATTTTCAGTATCGGATGTATTCTGTCTCATGGAGTGGGCCTCCAGTCAAATTAGAAGGCAGTTGGTTTACCCCATAACAGACATGCCACTATTGCACCCATTGGCTCATTTGGCCTGGCTTGCCATATATATAAGGCTTGCAGTGTCCACTTTTGAGTATTTTCACTGGTGATTTCTCTCTCTCCCATTGAAGTGCATGCAGTGTGGCTTTTCCCAGCTTTCTGTCAGCTGGTCTACATGGAGGAGGTTTTCTGGTCTACATGGAAGAGGTTTTCAGCCCAGTTCTAGCAGGATTTTTCAGTGACCTTGTAGCCCAAGTATGTGGGATCGTCAGCAATAGGGTCTTACCATCTATTCCTGGTGTGAAACCAAGGGCCTGGGCAATGGCCTATAATGCTTTGGGGGGCATCAGGGACCTCCCTGGGTATCCCATCCCTGGCACTGAATTTTCTAGTAACAATCTATGGCTTCTGAGTGTTCCATTGTCCAAAAAATCCATATGATTTATTTATATTCTCTTAGATTTTGATTAGCCATCCACCTTTCCTTTACTTAATCTCCTCTCCTGACCTCATTTAGGCCTTTTCACCCCCCATTAATCTGTTCTTTTACTTACATATATACAATAGCATCCTATTAAGTCCCCTTATCCCTTCCTTTCTATTCCCTTTATATCTCCTTTCTAGCTTACTGGCCTCTGCCACTGAGTTTTCTTTCTACTCACACAGACATCCAATCATGTGTAGCTAGGACCCACATATGAGAGAGAACATGTGACATTTGGCTTTTTGGGCCTGGGTTACTTCACTAAGTGTAATCCTTTCTAGATCCATCCATTTTCCTGCAAATTTCATAATTTCATTTTTCTTGACCGCTGTGTAGAACTCCATATCTTCATTATCCACTCATCAGTTGAGGGACATCTAGGCTGGTATCATTTCCTAGCTATTGTGAATCGAGCAGCAATAAACATGATTGAACAAGTATCTCTAAGGTAGTGAGAAGAGTCCTTAGAGTACATGTCTAGGAGTACTATAGCTGGATCATATGGTGGATCTATTTTTAGCTGTTTCAGGAACCTCCACACTGATTATGACAATGGCTACACCAGATTGCATTCCTGCCAACAGTGTGGAAAGGTTCCTTTTTTTCCACATCCTTGCCAGCATTTATGGTCATTTGTTTTCATGATGGTAACCAGTCTGACAGGAGTGAGATGAAATCTCAATGTAGCTTTAATCTGCATTTCCCTGATGACTAGGGATGTTGAACATTTTTTTTTTTAGATGTTTATATGCCATCTATATTTATTTTTTTGAGAACTCTCTATTTAGTTTCATAGCCCATTTTTAAAATTTGGCTGTTTGATTTCTTATTATTTAATTTTGTTTTTTGTTTTAGTGGTTTTTCAAGGTAGGGATTCACTGTAGTTCAGGCTGACCTGGAATTCACTTTGTAGTCTCAGGGTAGCCTCAAAGTCATGGTGATCCTCCTACCTCTGCCTCCTGAGTGCTGGGATTAAAGGCGTGCACCACCATGCCCAGCTCTTACTATTTAATTTTTTGAGTTCTTTGTATATCCTAGATATTAATCCTCTATCAGATGTATAGCTGGCAAAGATTTTCTCCCATTCTGTAGGTTGCCCCTGTACTCTATTCACAGTGTCCTTTGCTGTACAAAAGCTTTGTAATTTCACGAAGTCCCAGCAGTTAATCTGGGGTTTTATTGTCTGAGCAGTTGGAGTTATATTCAGAAAGTCTTTCCCAAGACCAACATGTTGAAGGGTTTCCCCTACTATTCCTACCTTTTTTAAAAAAAAAAAATTTTTTTATTTTTTATTTATTTGCAAGGAGAGAGAGAGAATGAGAATGAATATCGTTGTGCCAGGGCCTCTAGCCACTGCCAGTGAATTTTAGATGCATGTGCCACTTTGTGCAGCTCGCTTAACTGGGTACTAGGGACTTGAACCCAGGTCATTAAGCTTTGCAGGCTTAACCAGTGAGCCATTTCTCCAGCCCTGTTTCTGCTTTTGACCTAGTATTGCAAAGTTCTAAATGTACTATTTTAGTATAGATTTATATGTATTGTGGTGGCTTGAATGTAAAATAACCCCTATAGCCTCATGTGCTTGTGATTAAGTCTCATACTCAATTCCTAGCTGGTAGAACCTTAGGGACGTGGAGCCTTGCTGGCAAAGCTCTGTTACTGGGAACAGGTCTTGAGGTTATTAGTCATGATCCACTGGTTGTTCATAGCAAGCTTATGCTTGCTGCCTACTTCCTTCTGTTAAGAAGATGTAGTCTTGCTATCTGCTCCTGCTAGGTTTTCCCTAGCATGATTAAATGTTCCATAGAAACTATAAACTAGAAATAAATCTCCTACTTCTATAAACTGCTTTTGGTTAGTTGTTTAATCCCCACAACAAGGAGATAACGCATGCACAGGACAAAAAACTTTGTATATGCATATATGTGTAATTACTTCATGGTGTAAAAAATTATCTTGCTTTCTTATTTTATTTTTTATACCAAATTATTATTTATTAGTAAATAAAAGTTCATATAATTGCATGCAGTAAATTAAATTAGGAAAAGTAGTAAGATGGAGAAAAATTTGAAGGTGATAAATATACTTTTATGTGCCAACAAATCTATGCTTCCCCCCCACCTCCCATTAGGTTGTGTGTTTCACTTCTTTTTGTTTTGTTTTTCAAGTTAAGTTCTCTCTCCTGTGTGCTGGGATTAAAGGCTTGTGCCACCACACCTGGCTTGTTTCTTGTAGTTTGTCCCAGTGATAAAAGGTAACAGCTATCATGAACTAAGTGGACCCATTATTTGAGGATTAATGGAGGCAACTTGATGAGGGTTGGGATCGATCGTGCAGAAGAACCTGTAGTCAGCTATGCTGGATAAAATCACTGCGCTTGGGATCGTCATTCATGTTTTACATTTATGAAAGTATGTGCACTAAAACAAAACAATGGGTTTCATGAAGTTTATCATTCAGTACTCAATGTACGTTGGTAACATTCACCTATTAATGTCCTCTGTCCATACATCTATCCTCCTCCTACTTGTCACCTGCATTTTGCCAAATTGTCCTCCAACTTCTTTCTCAAAATAAATTAAAAAAAAACCCTTAAAACTTATATTTTAAGATATATTCTTTTATATATATTGTGTGTGTGTGTGTGTGTGTGTGTGTGTTTGTGTCTGTGTCTGTCTGTCTGTCTGTCTAGTATGGAATGTGTGTTTATGCATGTAGTGAAGCATATGTGCATGCTCCGTGCATGTGCATGCAGAGGCCAGAGGAGAGGGATTAGTTTCCTCCTCTATCACTTATCTGTGTTTCCTTGATGTTGTGTCTCTCAGTATTGCTGGAGATGCTTTATAAAATAAATAAATTATTGACAACCTCCATACATATAGACCATGGCCCTGTACATAATCCAGTACCATCCCCTCTTTTCTCACACCACTGAACCCATTATGCTCAACTAGTCCCTATTTTAAAAATATTCTTATTTTCTTATTTGAGTTGGAGAGTCTGAGAACACCAGTGTTTCTTGCTGCAAACTCCAGGCACAAAGGCCACATTGTGCATTTGGTGTTATGTGCTTACTGGAGAATCTAACCCAGGCTGGCAGGCTTTGCAAATAGGTCCCTTTGACCTCTGAAACATCTTTGTAGGCATCTTCTTCTATTTTGATGTCATCATTGTTGGAGGGGGTGGTCAGGGCTGGTCAGGTGAGAACTGGATTCCATCTCAGTTTCAGCATGGTCACTTGATGTCCTGCAGCCCCAGGCTGTGGTGTATTCAGCAATAATGCCTTGCTTTTAGCTCTTGCAGGTAACCAAGGGTTTGGGAATGGCCTGTATTATTTGGGGATATCATGTCTTCCTGAACAGCAGCTCAATGTTGGGAAGACCAACTCAGGCCCTGCTCAAGACTAGCCAGGCCTGTGGTTTTAGTGTTATGCTTCCTCCACCTGTTATGGGCTGTTATGTTCTGTTCCTTTCTCCCTTTTATTGAGGGGCTGCCTTGGAGAACGGTAACCAGGAGGGTTTCTGTGTGGTTGATTTAGGTTGTCATTAGTTTTGTGTAACCCCCATGCCTCCTTCCTCTATCCCTGAGCCTCTCCATCCTCTCCGGCTTCATTTCTTCTTTCTCTTTGGCTGACCATCAACATGTTGTCAAGTTGCCCTTCTTTCCCTCTGTCCTTCATTCTCCTTTTCCCTAGCTTCATTGTTGTACCATGTCCTTGTTGAGACTTATAATGGCTTACATTAACTGATGCTGGACCAGGTTAGCAACAGCATATGACAAAGGACCTATAGTGTTTGTCTTTCCAATCCTGTGTGGCCTCATTTAACATGATTTATCTCTAGTTGCTCCATTTCCTGAAATATCATTTCATTTTTTTTAATTGAAAATTTTTATTAACATTTTCCATGATTATAAAATATATCCCATGGTAATTCCCTATTTCATTTTTTTTAACCACTGTATATGTACTGCATCTTCATTAACCATTCACTTGTTAATGGGCTTCTGGGCTGATCAGTTCCTGGCTGTTGTGGATAGAGCAGCAATAAAAGTGGTTGAAGCTGAGTGTGGTGGTGCACTCCCATTACTAGGGAGGCAGAGGTGTGAGTATCTCCACGAGTTCGAGACCATCTTGCCCCAATAGGAATGGGACTGGGGACTCCATCTCCATTCTTTTGCAGCACACCTTGCATGGAAGACTGAGTAGCGTTGTTTTCAGTGACGCACGGGTTCATTTCTGAAGATGTTTTATTTTCCAGGCTGATGTCTGCTCAGAGATGGGAAGATGCTCAGTGGCTTGTGGCGAAGACCTGCAAACTCTGAGCCAGAAGCTGCTCTAGCACTTATCTTATTTTATGTTAATATTTCATTTTTATTTGCTTGAGAGAGAAAGAGGCAGATAGATAGAAAGGTGGGGAGATTGGGTGCACTAGGGCCTTTAGCTACTGCAAAGGAATGCATGTGCCACCTTGTGCATCTGGCTTACTTGGGTCCTGGGGAATCAAACCTGGGTCTTTTAAGCACCTCAACCACTAAACCATCTCTCTGGCCCTCCAACTTTATTAAAGTAAAAAAAAAATGCTAATATGTTTTAATATATTTATAACAACATTGATCCTTCTTTATCTACAGGGAACATATTCTGAGACCCCAGTGGGTGCTGGAAACTGTATAGTACCCAACTCTGTACTATGTTTTGTATTAAATTGAGAGCTTTGACATTTTTTCTTAAAGCATAAAATGGCCTTTCATTGACATACCCAAAATGTTGTTATCACTGCTGTTGTTCATTGAAGATATTTCTAAGTAAAGCAAGGGTCGCTTGAAGCCCTGTCCTACCATGACAGTGGATCTGATAATGGTGATGACAACTAAGCACTGACAGGTAGTATGCATAGGATGGTCCATGTTCCAGATTCCAGTTGCATACACCACTTTGTACATTTGGCTTTATGGGTATATTGGAGAATTGAACTTGGTTGTTAGGCTTTGCAGTAAAGTATCTTAGCTGCTGAGTCATCTTTCCAGCCCTCTTTTCTTTCTTTTTCTTTCTTTTTGGTTTTTTGAGGTAGGGTCTCACTCTAGCCCAGGCTGACCTGAAATGCACTGTGTAGTCTCAGGGTGGCCTTGAACTCATGGTTGAGTTTCTCCTACCTCTGCCTCCTAAGTGCTGGGATTAAAGGTGTATACCACCACACGGCTCTGTTTTCTTTTTAAAATGTTGCCTTGTTGATGCACTTCCCTCTCTGGCTGATGGGATCATGAGACAGCCTGATAGTGGCTTGCCTAGCCTCCCCTTAGGTTTAACCAGTACTTTTTTACACATACACATAGCCACTTTTCCCTTTTGAAGAGTGGAATCCCAGGTTATATTATTAGGGCTAATTTTGTTTCCACTTTATACACAGTACTGTGTTACCTAAGGACATTTTGGTTTATCTGTATTGTATGTTGAGATAGTCTCCTCCATAATACTAGGTTTTTTTAAAAAAATGTTTTTATTCATTTATTTATTTGAGAGAGGGAGAGAGAGAGAGGCAGAGACAGAGACAGACAGACAATGGGCATGCCAGGGCCTTCAGCTGCTGCAAATGAACTGTAGACACACACACTCAATCTTGTATACCTGGCTTATGTGGGTCCTGGGGAATTGAACTTGGGTCATTTGGCTTTGCAGGCAATTGCCTTAACCCCTATGCTATCTCTCCAGCCCCATACTAGGGTTTTAAAATCCTGTTTTGCCTGTGATGGAATGCTATCTGGATTTGATTTTGCTTCCTCACTTATAAGGTTATGTGCTTAGAGTTTAATGGGGTGGGGCCCAGGAGGCTAGAGTTCATCCTGCAAATTACCCTGGTCTGAATCCACCCTGGGTTGAATCCCCAGCACCATCAGAAAAAAGGTCATTGACTTGTGATTTTTTTTTCCCTGAAGTTTCTGTTCACATCCAGCTTTCATTTTTCTCTTGGGTGGTCCTTTTCAGGATCAGCAGCAGTGCTTTGAATAGTAATAGTAATAGCTGTAGATGTGTGAAGCACAGATATATTGTAAACTCAGCCATTTCTGTCTTCAACCTTGCTTTGTATTTCATTTGTGGTACATAAATTTGCTTTCTGGTACACCAGTGAACTTTTATGCTGTTTTCAGACTAAGCTAGATCACTGGGTGGATGAGATGTGCTGAGACTGGAGAGAAGATGGTAACAGTAAGGAATAAGGAGACACAGTATCTGCTTGAGCCGTAGGACACCTGTTCCTGGGAAGGACTAAGCAGGACTTGGGGCACTGAGGTTCTTTATTAGACACTTTGTTTCTGGGGGTTGACTGTAGAGAAGAGTTTTGAGTTTTTCCTTTTTTCCTTTTTTTTGAGGGGGGGTGTTGGGGGTTTGAAGTAAGGTTTCACTGTAGCCCAGGCTGACCTGGAATTCACTATGTAGCCTCAGGGTGGCCTCAAACTCATGGTGATCCATCTACCTCTGCTTCCCAAGTGCTGGGATTAAAGGCATGTACCACCACACCTGATTTTTTTTTTTTAATTTGAGAAGTCTTCCTCAAGTTCATGGTAGGAGTTCACATTTCTCCCATCCCCCCCCTCATGTAGGGTTTCACTCTAGCCTATTCTGACCTGGAACTTCCTATGTAGCTCCAGTCTGGCCTTGAGCTCACAGTGATCCTCCTACCTTAGCTTCCTGAGTGCTGGGATTAAAGGTGTGCACCACCATGCTTGGTTCACATGGTTTTAATGTGTCTCAGTTTGTGACTACTCTTTCTACAGTGGGCCTATTCCCTGCAGCATTGCAGTGGAACCAACTTCTTGTTCTGGGCATGATGGTGCTGGAGGGTAGCGTTTACCTTCATGTGCCATGTACTTATTAAGCTTCTGGTCACATACAGTTCCAGAGGCCTGGATTTGACAGATTGTTTTTCCTTTTGTAGGTAATTGGGGCCCTCATCTTGTGGTTGTGAGAAGTTGTAACATACTCAAGTGGGAACTTGAGTTGAAGCGTTGGTGTCCTGGGCTCAAAACCCTTTCCTATGTTGGCAGCCATAGAGAACTTAAAGCGAAGAGACAGGTATCTATCTATCATATCAATCTCTTCCCCTTCTTTCCCTTTCCCCTCCCCTTCCCGTCCTTTCTTCACATTGCAGAAGGTAGAAGGGCAAAAAGGATACTTTCAGCCTGTATAAAGTGCTGACTCATTCTTGATGGCAGAGATGGTCCATTCCTTTTTTCAAATATATATTTTCTTCATTTATTTTTTGAGACAAGCCCAATGGGCTGCCATTTTTTTAAAAAAAATATTTATTTATTTTACTTATTGAAGCATGAGAGAGAGAGAATGGGTATATCATGGCTCCAGTCACTGCATACGAACTCCAGATGCATGTGCCACTTTGTGCATCTGGCTTATGTGGGTCCTGGGGAATCAAACCAAGGTCCTTTGGCTTTGGGGACAAACACCTTAACCACTAAGCAATCTCTCCAGCCTTTTTTTTTTTTTTTTTTTTAATGTAAGAGACACAGAGAGAGAGAGAGATTGAAAATGAACTGGTGGGCCAGGGCCTATAGCCACTGCAGTTGAATGCCAGGTGCATGTTCCCCCTTAGGTGTATGTGTGACCTTGCACACTTGAGTCACTGTGCATCTGGCTTATGTGGGACCTGGAGAGTCGAACATGAGTCCTTAGACTTTGCCAGTAAGCGCCTTAATTGCTGAGACATGACTCCAGCCCTATTTTATTTTATTTTATTTTTTTAAAGATAAGGCATATGCCTGCATCTTTTTTTTTTCTAATTTTTATTTATTTATTTGAGAGCGACAGACACAGAGAGAAAGACAGATAGGGGGAGAGAGAGAGAATGGGCACGCCAGGGCTTCCAGCCTCTGCAAACGAACTCCAGATGCGTGTGCCCCCTTGTGCATCTGGCTAACGTGGGACCTGGGGAACCGAGCCTCGAACCGGGGCCCTTAGGCTTCACAGGCAAGCGCTTAACCGCTAAGCCATCTCTCCATCCCCCTATTTTATTTTTTATTATTTTGAGATATATAGAGAGAAGCAGATAGAGAATGGATGTATGAGGAGGACCTCCAGCTATTGTAAACAAACTGCAGAAGCGTGCGCCACTTGTGCATCTGGCTTATGTGGGTACTGGGGAATCAAATCTGAGTCCTTCCTTAGACTTCACAGGCAAGTGCCTTAACTGCTAAACCATCTCTCCAGCCCTCTTTTTTTTTTTTAGTTTATTTGAGAGTGACAGACAGAGAGAAAGAGGCAGAGGCAGAGACAGAGAGAGAGAGAGAGAGAGAGAGAAGGAATGAGCACACCAGGACCTCCAGCCACTGCAAAGGAGCTCCAGATGCATGCGCCCCCTTGTGCATCTGGCTTACATGGGTCCTTGGGAATCCAACCTCAAATTGGGGTCCTTAGGCTTCACGGGCAAGTGCTTACCTGCTAAGCCATCTCTCCAGCCCCCCCTCCTTTTTTTTCCTTAATAAATGATTTTAAGATTTTTCTTTATTTGAGAAGAAATGCAGCGAGAGAGAAAGAGAATAGGGGCATGCCAAGGTCTCCAGTAACTGCAAACAAATTCCAGATACGCCCCCTTGTATATCTGGCTTATGTGAGTATTGGGGAATGCAGTTGGGTTTTTAGTCTTAACTGGTAAGCCCTCTCTCTCTCTCTCTCTCTCTCTCTCTCTCTCTCTCTCTCTCTCTCTCTCTCTCTCTTTGGTTTTTCAAGGTAGGGTCTAACTAACCCAGGTTGACATGGAATTCACTATATAGTCTCAGGATGGCCTTGAACTCATGGCAATCCTCCTACTTCTGCCTGTGCTGGGATTAAAGGCATGTGCCACCACGCCCGGCTCAGGGTCCATCTCTTTTTTTTTGATTTTTTAAAAAAAATTTTTATTTTTTTGAGCCGGGCGTGGTGGCGCACGCCTTTAATCCCAGCACTCGGGAGGCAGAGGTAGGAGAATTGCCATGAATTCGAGGCCACCCTGAGACTCCATAGTGAATTCCAGGTCAGCCTCGGCTAGAGTGAGACCCTACCTTGAAAAATCAAAAAACCAAAAACAAAAAAATCTTTTAAATTTTTTTGAGAGTGACAGACAGAAAGAGAAAGAGGCAAAGAGAGCAGAGTGGGCGCGCCAGGGCTTCTAGCCCCTGCAAACTCCAGACGCATGCGCCCCCTTGTGCATCTGGCTAATGTGGGTCCTGGGGAATTGAGCCTTGAACTGGGGTTCTTAGGCTTCACAGGCAAGCGCTCAACCGCTAAGCCATCTCTCCAGCCCAGGGTCCATCTCTTAATGCCACCATTTGGGATCTAGTTCAACACAAATGTTAGAAGGAATCCCATAGCTCTGTCTAGTTGGTCATTTCCTATAACATGGATATGTCTGCATTTCTTATTTTCTGAACCCAGTTTTCCTTGCTTAAACTATGCATTATTAAAAGCTGATTTTGGGGCTGGAGAGATGGCTTAGCGGTTAAACACTTGCCTGTGAAGCCTAGCGGCCCCGATTGGAGGCTCGACTCCCCAGAACCCATGTCAGCCAGATGCGCAAGGTGGTGCACATGTCTAGAGTTCGTTTGCAGTGGCTGGAGGCCCTGATATGCCCATTCTCTCTCTCTCTCTTTCTCTCTGCCTATTGCTCTCAAATAAATAAATTAAAAAAAAAAACCAAAAATTATTTTTTAAAAAAATCCTGATTTGGAGCAGGAAAGATGGCTTAGTGGTTTAAGTGCTTGTCTGTGAAGCCTAAAGACCTAGATTCATTTTTCAGTACCCAGATAAGCCAGATGTACAAGGTAGTGCATGTGCCTGGAATTCATTTGAGGCCCTGGCGTACCCATTTTCTCTCACTATCTGACTCTCTAAATAAATAAATAATAGTTTGCTCCTCTTCAAGAATACCTTCTGATAATATTTTCCTAGTGATGGTTGTCAGTGTCTTCAAAGCTGCTTGATTTGTTGGCAGGTGTGCTTTGGAGTCTGGAGAAATGGAATACTATCAACTCAGCCATTTTCCTGTGTAGGAGTTTTGAGAAGAATGGGTGGGATTGCTAGCAGTGGGAGTGGCTTGGGTGTGATAGCCTGGTGTAGTCTTCTGCAAACTGTTGCGGGGGAAAACAGGGCTTCTTTCTATGCCTCAGGAGTGGACTGAGCCCAACAGCTTCCACATCTGCATCACGTCCTACAAGCAGTTCTTCAGGGGTTATACTGCCTTCTCACGGGTGCGCTGGAAGTGCCTTGTCATCGACGAAATGCAGCGGGTGAAGGGCATGACTGAGCGACACTGGGAAGCAGTCTTTACTCTGCAGAGGTCTGACTTCACTCAAGTGTTGTGTGTTCCTCAAATCCCCAAGTGATCTTTGTTGGTAGCTAGGGATTCTTTAGAAGAAATGTAGCTTATTTCAGACACACCAGTTGCTTTTTAGTGACAACATACCCTTCACTTTTGTCACAGCTCTTTAGTTCCTTTCTTAAAGGCACTTGTAGAATTGGCATTAGCCCTCTCCCCCCACATTGCCATAGGGAACAATTATGTAGCTACTTTATGTGCTTCAGAGTTCCAGCATTGCCCTGCTTTGCTTGTAGTCAACAGCGCCTGCTTCTGATCGATGCTCCACTACACAACACATTCCTGGAGCTCTGGACCATGGTGCACTTTCTCATTCCTGGGATCTCAAGACCTTATCTGAGCTTCCCTCTGAAAGCCCCCAGTGAGGAAAATCAGGATTACTACCACAAAGTGGTCATAAGGTTACACAGGGTATGTCTGCTTCTGTTACTATGGCTAACTTTTATAAAGCACTTTTGCCTTCTGCTAAATGGTCATCATTTTGGGAGAAAAACAGTTGTTCGTTCCAATAGGTGACACAGCCATTTATTTTGAGGAGAACCAAGAGAGATGTAGAGAAGCAGCTGACGAGGAAGTATGAGCATGTTCTGAAGTGCCGCCTGTCCAGTCGACAAAAGGCCTTGTATGAGGATGTTATTCTACAGCCTGGGTGAGTGCTGGCTCATGTGTCCTTGTCTGCTTTCTCAGCTGTGAGGAGCACACTCACTCTGTGTAGCCTCAACTGGAGCTTGTGTCAGTGAGACCTGTGGGCTTCGCAGTTCCCTGCCACTTTCCTCAGGCTTATTCTGATCTGACCCTTCTTCTCCACCCTTAGATGTGCTTTGGCCTCATAAACTTGCCACATGTATAGTGTGATTGATGTTCATTGACATCTGTTCTGCTGCTGTTGTCTGGGTCAGTTAGGAACTCAACCAGGAGAGTTGTACTAGTGTTGGCCATGGAGCATGGTGGACAAGCAGGCATATATAGAGCTATTGTGTGAATGCTGCCCTTATCTGTGGGAAGATAGTATGGGGTGCATCAAGGTTGGGAAGCAGTGGTGCATGATGCCTGGCCATCCATGATTGGCAGTGGGACCTGGCTAGTGTCTTGACATGCTTTTCCTTATTTGAAGGACACAGGTGTGTACACAAATCCCTGAGAAGAAAGTTTATATGTCTAAAGTTCTTACAGTAGTGTGTGATTTCCCTGGAGGTCTTAAAGAAATGGCGTGGTTTCCATCTTTAAACTCAACACTCAGGAGGATTACTGGGTTTAGGTCAGCCTCAGCTAAAGTGAGACTTTGCTTCAAAACAAAAACAAGCCAAAGGTTGGGGGCAGAGAGAAATGGATTGGCTATTGTTATGGCATGTTTTAAAAGCTTTTGGAAAGTTTAGGGCAGATTGTAATTGTGCATGCCTGGTCCCTGGCAGGATTCCCCAGGCAGTTATCAACAAGGTGCTTTGGTAGTACAGCAGTCTGTCATTTATTCTGAGTAAGAGCAGTGAACCTGTATATACTCATAGCATTCAAACAATGTAGAAATTGCATGGACAGAAAATACTTTTCCATGTTGCTACAACTCTGCATCTGTCAGATCTTACAGCAAAATGTTGATGTCATCCTCTGCTGGCCAGCCTTGGTTGACATGCTGGTTCTAGTTAGTAAAGAATAAGTTTAGGGAAGAGATGCACCTTCTCTGGAGTTCAGGCACCACTGACAGCACAGGGGAAGTTTACTTGAAGTTTTTCCTTTCCTTTCCTTTCCTTTCCTTTCCTTTCCTTTCCTTTCCTTTCCTTTCCTTTCCTTTCCTTTCCTTTCCTTTCCTTTCCTTTCCTTTCCTTTCCTTTCCTTTCCTTCCCCTTCCCCTTCCCCTTCCCCTTCCCCTTCCCCTTCCCCTTCCCCTTCCCCTTCCCCTTCCCCTTCCCCTTCCCCTTCCCCTTCCCCTTCCTTTCTTTTTTTTTTCCTTTCCTTTCCTTTCCTTTGATTGCCTGCCACATAGAAGCTCTAATAAGTTATTGTCCAGGAAATCTAACTTGTCAGTCTTCTCTGGCTGTGCCCATAGGTTCAGGTGCTTATGTTTGATTTTTGTTTATTTGCAAGCAGAAGAAGATAGAAGAGATACAGAGAGAATGAGTGTGTGTGAGCATGCCAGGGCCTCCAGCCCCTGCAAAAAAATAACTCTAGTTGCATGCATCACTTTGTGCATTTAGTTTTACATGCATACTGGGGAATCAAATCTGGATCACTAGGCTTTGTAGGCAAGTGCCTTAACCACTGACCCATCTTTCTAGCCCCAGGTGCTTATGTTTGAGAGTGTAACATTTGCTGTGGGGCTGTTAGAGATGTAACATTGGGCCCTCCTGGGTGAATGCAGATCTTATATTGCTGGTCTTTGGCTGATTCCGTGGAGCCTGCTCCGAGAGGGGAGACTTCCTCTTTGTCTTCTTTCTCCTCAGTAAGCTGAATTAGGCCCCATTTCCATACCTAGGAAAGTGCTTTCCATGCACTGTCATGCACTTGGATTCTGTAGGGACTCGGTGCATGATTTAGTAAAGACCTATGTGGAAGTGTTGACTTCA
The DNA here is from genome assembly GCF_020740685.1 of Jaculus jaculus. Taxonomy (NCBI): domain Eukaryota; kingdom Metazoa; phylum Chordata; class Mammalia; order Rodentia; family Dipodidae; genus Jaculus; species Jaculus jaculus. The sequence continues at coordinate 74,298,362 of NC_059109.1, read as the reverse complement.
ACATGATACATAACTAACTTACAAATTTGATAATGGGAAAATCATGCTGGTTGTTATTTCTGATGATGAATGCACATTTGCCCTTGATTGAGACTGAACTGTCCTTAACTCTTCTTTCTGAACAGAACTCAGGAAGCTCTGAAGAGTGGGCATTTTATCAGTGTCCTTAGTGTCCTGACACGACTGCAGCGTATCTGCAACCACCCTGGGTTGGTTGAACCGCGGGTCCCAGGTTCCTCCTATGCAGCTGGCTCTCTGCGGTACCAATCTGCCTCTCTTATTCTCAAGGTGCTGGAGAGAGAGTTTTGGAAGGTAGGTGGAGGTTTCAGAAATGCTGTAGAGGACTTTTAGTTAGGCACTTTGTAGATAAAATCTATACACCTGTATAGGCCAGTTTTCCGCCATTCTTATCACCAGTCTCATTTTTGTCTGTAGGTATGCCTGTTCTGGACAGCTTACAGAACTAGATTCACATGTAGCCTATTGTATCTGGCCTTTTTTTTTTTTTTTCCAGTTAATATAGGGTCATCCTATATTCATTGTACATTTGTCAGAATGACAGTGTCGTGCCCCCCCCACCCCCCCCCCCACCCCCGGTAGGGTCTCACTCTAGCGCAGGCTGACCTGGAATTCACTATGTTGTCTCAGAGTGGCTTCAAACCCATCGTGGTCTTACTACCTCTGCCTCCTGAGTGCTGAGGCTAAAGGCATGAACCACCATGTCCAGCTAACTCTTTTTCTCTTCCCTCCCTCCCTCCCTCCCTCCCTTCCTTCTTTTTTTAAGCAAGCCCAGCAGACTGTCCTTTTTTAAATTAATTAATTTTTTAAATGAGAGAGAGTGAGAGAGATAATTGGCACATCAGGACCTCCAGCCACTGTAATTTTTGGATTTTCAAGGTTTTCATTATGTAGACTCAGGGTGCCCTTACGCTCTTCCTTATTTTTTTGTTTGTTTATTTTTATTTATTTATTTGAGAGTGACAGAGAGAAGGAAGGAGAGAGAGAGATGGAGGGAGGGAGAGAGAGAGAGAGAGAGAGAGAGAGAGAGAGAGAGAGAGAATATGAGTGCGCCAGGGCCTCCAGCCACTGCAGATGAACTCCAGACATGTGTGCCCTCTTGTGCATCTGGCTAACATGGGTCCTGGGGAATCAAGTCTCCAACCGGGATCCTTAGGCTTCACAGGCAAGTGCTTAACTGCTAAGCCATCTCTCCAGCTTTTTTTTTTTTTTTTTTTTTTTTTGAGGCAGGGTTTCACTTCACTGTAGCCCAGGCTGACCTGGAATTCATTATGTACTCTCAGGGTGGCCTTGAACTCACAGTGATACTCCTATCTCAGTCTCTTGAATGCTGGGATTAAAGGTGTGTGCCACCATGCCCAGCTCCTCCTTATTTTTTTGAGTAGGCTACATTTTGTTTTTGTTTTGTCAGCCAAGAGTTACGTGGGCAGCTTATATTTGTGGGAATCTATCCATGGTCCTCTTTGGCTCTCAACCTCCTTGTGGGGTGATTGCTTTTGTGTTATCTAAAGTTCTAAACACATAGATGGGTCGTGCTGGGGAAGGCAGGGTCCTTGTTATTGCCAGAGGCACAGTTAAGCATCTGACTACCTGCTGTTACACGGAGGGCTGTGCTCTCCTGTGGTATGTTCCACCCTACTCTGTGTGCCCATCTGGCACTGAGTCGTCTCTTCAGTGACCCTTGCAGGGGTCACTCCTACATACCCATCAATTCATGTAGCCCACACTCAGCCCCTCCCTTCTCATGGGAAGCCTACTGTTTTTTTTTCTATAATGTATGAATGAGAAACTTGTCTCAGTATTCCCTGTGTTCACATAATACCGGGGAGGGCCATATAGCTGCTGTCCAATTGTGAAAGGAGATCCAAACCCCTGACAGGTATGCCAAGCAGAAGAAGACAGCATGCCATCTGGGACAGAGCCCTCTGATTGACTTTTACCATGAAGCAGGTTTTGATTCTTAGTTACATATTTCTTCTGTCACCTCATACAGTATTGTGTCTTTTTCTATTTAGGAAACCGATCTTTCTATATTTGATCTCATTGGGTTAGAAAATAAAATCACTCGCCATGAGGCTGAATTGCTGTATAAGAAAAAGGTGACTCGGAAACTCATGGAGGAGGTTTATGCTTCACCGCCTCCATCAGCCCGGCCAGCAGCAGTGAAGCTGAAGGCTAGCAGGTGCGTGGACATGGGTTGGGAGCAGCACATGGATTGTTTGGTCTATTAGTTGCTCTAAGGACTTTGGTGATTGGAAGTCAGCTCCTTGTGCTATGGGGTCAGTTCACCTTTCCTTCAGCTGACTGGACTGTCAGTAGTGACAAGAAAGGCTGTGATCAGACTTTGGTTTACTATCTCTCTTGGGAATGTCCCAAAGGTCCTTGGTTTTATTTAGTAAGACACCCCCTCAGATGGCAAGTATGGCTGGTAACCATCCTGAGAATCACCTTTCTGGTTAACTTTAAGCAAGCTTAGTTTATTGTGTTGTCTGTTATGGCCAGGCCAAGCATCTGATTGGGGAGGGCTCTTGGGGTGCTTATGGGCAGTGGTGGGCACAGAGATGTACCTGCTAATAGTAAAGTTTTTGTTCTTTTAAGTTATACCAGAGTTACATGAAGTCAATGGGGGAGGTAGGGGTCATGAGGCCAGGAGTGATGGGAATGTTAGGTAATGAGATGAGAAGTAACCAAAATCTTATGCTTAGGTAAAAAAGAAAAGAAAGAAGATACTTTTCAGGAGGTTAAAGGGACCTGTTGAAAGATTAGAAGACATTCTCCTTGCCTCTTCCATGGGCCCTTTGACCTGTTTTGCTGCCTTCTGCAGTGGCAGAGTTTCTGTTCAACCTTAGTCCTGTAGACCCAGGATCACAGATGAGGCTATTTGCTTGTACTTATCTGTTTTCTTCTTCTTCTCCCCCTCCCCCCTGCCTTTCTCAAGGTAGGGTTTCACTCTAGCCCAAGCTGGCTTTGAACTCACAGTCCTAGCACTTGAGAGGCTGAGGTAGATTACTGTGCGCTACAGAGTGAGTTCCAGGTCAGCCTAGACTAGACTAAGACCTTGCCTCAAATAATTAATAAATAAAAATAAATAAGCCGGGTGTGGTGGGTGGTGCATGCTTTTAATCCCAGCACTCTGGAGGCAGAGGTAGGATGATCACCATGAGTTTGAGGCCAGCCTGGTCAGCCTGGGCTAGAGTGAGACCCTATTTCAAAAAAAACAAAAAAAAACTAAACTAAACTAAAAATAAATAAATAAACTGTTTTTTGTTTGTTTTTGGTAGCTCTGGCAAGGCTTAAACTTGATATTTAGGTAATCAGGAATGACCTTGAACTTTTCATGCATTCTTTTTTAAAATATTTACTTATTATTTGACAGGGAGAAAGAGGCAGGTACATACACACACAGACACAGACACAGAGAGGGAGAGAGAGAGAGAATTGGTTCAGCAGGGCCTCCAGCAACTGCAGAGCAACCCAGGGTGCATGTATCACCTTGTGTATATGGTTTATGTGGGTACTGGGTAATCGAACCTGGGTCCTTCGGTTTTGCTGGCAAATGCCTTAACCACTAAGCCATTTCTGCAGCCTGGCTTTGAACTTTTTTTTTTTCTTTTTCTAGGTAGCATCTCATTCTAGCCCAGCCTGGAATTCACTATGTAGTCTCAGGGTGGCCTCGAACTCATGGTGATTCTCCTCCTACCTCTGCCTCTCTAGTGCTGGGATTAAAGGTGTGCACCACCATGCCCAGTGACTTTTAGCTTTTGATCTTTCTGCTTCCACCTCTCAAGTGCTGAGATCACAGGTATATTCCTCCATACCTGTTTTTTATTTTTGTTGTTGTTGGGGGTCAGATCTTCATGCATGCTAATGCTAAGAACTATGCCCAACTGAGCTACATTCTCAGCCTCATTAGTATGTTTTGTTGGCTTTTTGCAGGGGTTTTGAAAACTGTCATTCCCATTTTCTAGGTGAATGAGCTCACTCAACTGTGATCACATTCGGAACAATAGCGTGGCCAGGCACTTTTTGTAGTTTCTGACTTACTGTGCTGCACTATCTGTCCATTTCCTGAACCATGATTTTGTCACATTGTATTGTATTTTTCTCCCACTTTGCCTGTATGCTAAACTTTAGTATTATGGATGTTATGTGCCAGAGGTTTTTTTTCCTTTAACATAAATTGATGTATACTTAAAAATTAGTCTTGCTGGCTATGGTGGTGCACGCCTTTAATTCCATCACTTGGGAGACAGAGGTAGGAGGGTCGCCGTGAATTTGAGGCCACCCTGAGACTACATAGTGAATTCCAGGTCAGCCTGAGCTAGAGTGAGACCTTACCTTGAGAAACCAAAAAAAAAAAAAAAAGTCTTCATTCTTATGTTACCACAAATCAGAGGATACCTTTGAGTGTTTGAGTGCGTGAAGAGTATGTTAGCAGCTCCCTCAAGCTTGGAATGAGTTCTTGCCAGCAGTATTTAATGTTATCCTATTCTAGCTCTGTCCCTCTTTAACTTTCCCTTCTGAGCTGGGGACCCTCACCTGGTCTTCAGGGGGCAGTGCTCTAGAGCCTGTGTTCTCTGCAGTGTGGTGATGCTGTATGTCTTCTGCTTGGGCTAATGTTCATCTAGGTTGTTTCAGCCTGTGCAGTATGGCCAGAAGCCTGAGGGTCGCACTGTGTCATTCCCCAACACCCACCCACCTCGGACGACAACCACCAATGCAGCCACTGCTGCTCCACAAGGCCAGGTTCGAGGACGGCCACCCATTGCCACATTCTCTGCCAATCCGGATGTAAAAGGTATCTCACTTAGTCATCAGCTCTGTTTTTTGGAGTGCTGTGGGAAGCTCCTGGCACCGTTGCTGTCTCATTGAGTGTTGCAGTTACTTCTGAAGGAGTAGAACTGCCCGCTGGCTTCCTGGGATGCTACCTGCTGATCTTAATAAATTGTAGACTTCTTTTTTTTTTTTAATCAGAGTATTACTCTAGTCCAGGCTGACCTCAAGTCACCATAATCTTTCTACCTCAGCTTACTGAGTACCACCACATCCAGCTTAGTTGTTTTTGTATCTGGGTGCATGTGTGTGGGTATGGGTGTACAGGCAAGAGGTTAGTATCTTACTTGGTTGCTTTCACCTTATTCTTTTGAGACAGGATTTCTCACTGAACATAGAGCTCACTGTTTCAGCTAGCTAGTCATTGAGCCCTAGAGATTGTCCTGTGTCTTTGCTTTCTTAGCTCTGGGGTTACACATGTGTTACCATCCTGGCATTTTATGTGGACACTGGGAATCCAAACTCAGGTACTCTTGCATGTGTAGCAAGAACTTTACCCACTGAGCCGTTCCCCCTCCCCCTGCAAGTCTAGACATCTTAAAAAATATTTTCATTTATTTATTTGCAAGCAGATAGAAGAGGGGAATGGGCATGCCAGGGCCTCCTGCCATTGCAAATGAATTTTAGATGCATGCACCACTTTGTGCAGGCTTATGTGGGTACTGAACCCAGGCTATTAGGCTTTGCAAATAAGCACTTTAACACTGAGCCATCTGTCCAATCCCCTAGACTGTTCTTTTTTTTTGAGACAGGATCTTGCTATGTAGCTCAGGGTGACCTCAAACTCACGATCCTCCTGTGTTCACTTCCCAAATGCTGGGATTTATAGACATAGCACTGTGTATGGCTACAGGACTATAGACTTTTTTTTTACCCTGTTTTTTGTTTGTTTGTTTGTTTGTTTTTTCCTATGTTGGATTTTCCTTGTAGAAGAAAGTTCATCCTAGTCATTTATGTGATGGGCCTCAGTAGAGTGTTTACTTGAAGTATGTCCGGGTTGTTCAGGAAACTTCTGAACCTGTTCCTGCTGTGTATGGTGCCACTGTTTCAACTTCATCAAGGTTGCTTTGAAGGGTAGGGTAAAGAGGCAGGAAAGGGTCTGGAAATGACCTTATGACCTCAGCTGAGAACAGCAGTGCATGATTTCTGTACTGACAAGAGCAGATGCTTCTGTTTATTACAGAGTACTTTCTAACTGTTGGCAGGCACCATTTGATGGGCCAGCTTCCAGTGTGAGACACGCCGTTTGCTTTGTCAGTTCACAGGGAGTCTCACTAATTGGTAGCAGAGAGAGCCTTATGTTTCTTTTGCTCTAAGGACTGTATCCGCTCCTCCTTGTTGTTGTTGCTTAGTTTTTCCTAAGAAAGGGCTTCTCATTTAAAGACTGTAGTAATATTTGTGTCATTTCTTGAACATTCGGGTGTAAGATACTGCGTTTTATGAAGAACCTCTAACAGCTTTGCACAAAACAACCTTATCAATTGCAGCAGCAGCAGCAGCCCCGTTTCAGAGCTCTCAGGCTTCCGCCAGTGCACCTCGACATCAGCCCACCTCGATCTCCAGCACAGCAGCAGGCCCCGTCCATCCAGTGAAACTGCGGGCTCAGACCGCTGCCCAGGCTTCCGCCCCAGGCCCGCCCCTGCCCCCGCCCCAGGCCCCTTCGCTGGTGGCTGGGCAGAGTGCCCCGCCCCAGCGGCTGGTGCTCACCTCGCAGGCCCAGGCCCGCTTGCCCAGTAAGTGGCCTCACTGTCCAGGGTCTGCTCTGGCTGCCCTGTAACAGTGTGTCAGGAACACGGGATGTCTGAAGAGCCTTTGCTGTCCACTGCCTGTCTGTCCTTTAGCCCAGGCCTAGCACTGCTTGGAGCCTCATGCCTATTACAGGACGAGGCCTCACCAGAGGTTGTCGTCCAGGGCCTTTCTCTATTCTGCTCTTTCTTCTTCCCCTTGCCAGCTCCGTTTTCCTCTTGTGCCCCTGTATGTTGTGCTGGTATGAAGTGCTGGCACCTCCAGTTAACCTCAGTCAAGCAGCCACTTATCCACTTTGGGGAGCAAGTGGTGAGGTAATTAATGTTAGATTCTTAGACACCACTAGTTCTTTTATGGTATTTCACATATTCCCAAGTTTAAACTTGGAATTAATACTTCTCAGCAGAGACATTTTGGGAAAAGTCAGTTACTAAAACAGCACAATGTTAGTAATTTTTCCTAACCCAGAACTTTGTATTATGGCCAGCAAGGTTAGCATATTTTCATATCTTCCACATACATATTCATCCTCCTGTGGAAATTATGCTAACCTAAAATACTATGGATCATATTGTTTGTTACTTGCTGTATGGATCATATTCTTTTTTTTTTTTTTTTTTTTTCTCACTCTAGCTCAGGCTGACCTGGACTTCACCATGTAGTCTCAGGGTAGCCTCAAACTCATGGTGATCCTCTTACCTCTGCCTCCCAAGTGCTGGGATTAAAGGTGTGTGCCATCACACCTGGCTGGATCTTATTCTTACTTCCTTATAACAAAGCATGTTGAGACCATTCTAGGGGCAGTATGGGAGACTCACAGGTCCAGCTTGGTTTTATTCCTAGTCTTTTTCATGGCTGACTGCTGAGAGTGGCTGTCTTAGGCAATTAAATAAGTAGAGGAGGCCAACTATATATCACATTTTTGTAGGAGGAGAGTTATATTGGTTGGGGAGGAGTTATGTGTAGGTGACCATATGAAGTGGGTGGGTCAAATGACCTCACCTGTTCGTGGACCAAAGAGGACTGAGGGGAGATGTCCATGTCTGCGGGTATCTTTGCCTCTGATTTTCATTTCCCCTTCCTTGTGCAGTTTTCCTATGGGCAAGACATCTTAGATATTTTTTCTAGTCTTTTATACTAACTATTTTCCTTATGGCACCACTACTAATATTCTGGCATGGATTCTCTTGGGAGGAGTATTTCAACTTGGATAGCACCTGTTGAGTGAAAGCCTTTAAGCTGCTGCTTAGTTATTGATAAAAGGAGGACTGTTTTGAGTTGGGGACATATGATGACATTGAGTTAGATTTCCAAACAATGCTAAGTTTTACATTTTTCATAGTAAATGTTACAGATCAGATCCTATGATGTAATTTGAATTAATATGAAACTTTATATCTTGAAGCTTTGCATCTGATTGACTTAAATGTATTTCTAGATTTTAAAACAGGAGTGTGACTGAAGTGATTGAAGCTTGTTCTTTTGTGCCAGTGATATAGGCTCTTTGAGACAAGATAGGAAATATGTACTCACATTTTTAAAGTCCTCTGAAGAGTTGTCAGATCTATTGAAATTAGATTTTTTTTTTTTTTTGAGGTAGGGTCTTACTCTAGCCCAGGCTGTCCTGAAATTCACTGTATAGTCTCTCAGGCTGGCCTTAACTCATGACAAACATTTTACCTCTGCCTCCCAAGTACTGGGATTAAAGGCATGTGCCACCAACACCCTACTGTTTCTGCTACTTTTGATATTTGCTTTTTAAATATTTATTTATTTATTTGAGAGATAGAGGAAGAGACAGATAGAGAAAAAGAGAATGGGCATGTCAGGGCCTATAGCCACTGCAGACAAACTTCAGACACATGGGCCCCCTTGTGCATCTGGCTTATGTGGGTCCTGGGGAATCAAACTGGGGTCCTTTGGCTTTGTAGGCAAGTGCCTTATCTGCTAAGCCATCTCCCCAGCTCCAAGGGTGTTTTTTAAAATCTGACATCTAAAATCTATACTAGGTGTGATTAATCATTAAAATATGACATTTAATTGTTTTTTTCATTTCTCTTAATATTTATTTATTATGGGGGGCACAGAAAGGGAAAGAGAGAGAATGAATGGGCATACCAGGGCCTCCAGCTACTGCAAATGAACTCTAGACACATGTGCCACCTTATGCATCTGGCTTACATGGGTCCTGGGGAATCAAACCTGGGTCCTTTGGCTTTGCAGGCAAGCGTCTTAACTGTTAAGCCATCCCTCCAGCCCTTATTTTCCTTAAAATAGCTGTTTTCTTAAGCTAGTAAAAAGCAGCACCTAATTGTTGTTTCTAAGACATTTAAGTTTACTATAGACACTTCTTTACAATGAGTGTCATGTAGCAATCCCAAACTTTAATCAAAATGGTGTTAGTTGGTTTACCTTTTCCTCTGCATTTCAACAGGTGGGGAGGTAGTGAAAATAGCTCAGCTGGCATCCATTGCAGGGCCACAGAGTCGTGTTACTCAGCCAGAGACACCTGTGACACTGCAGTTTCAGGGGAACAAGTTCACTTTGTCACATAGTCAACTACGGCAGCTCACAGCAGGACAGCCTCTACAGCTGCAAGGTAAGGGACAATGAGAGGATACTAACACTGACAAGGACAGAGGTGTGCTACCATTGGTACTATACCTGAGAACCTACCGTGGCTGATGGGGTTACTTAAACAAGTGGTTGTTCCTGTATGTTTCAGGTTTTTCACCTGAGAGTCGTGTTAGTGAGTCTTACTGTTCAGAGATTGTTGAGTACTGGTGAGGTGACATTCACAGGTCATCCTGGAAATACTCTAAATAAATGGTAGTCATTTTTTGTTAATAGCATCTGCCCTTTGAAACAAGTTTCTTATTTTGCAAATCAAGGTAGAAATATTATCTGCTTTCTAACGTGAGTGTGAGATGAATTCTAAAAATGCCAAAACTGGAAATTTAAAATCATTTTCATATCTATGGATGTATACATAAAGACAGACAGACTTTTTTGGAGCTGGATTCTCACTTTGTTGCCCAGGGTGACCTCTTAACTCCTGGGAACAAGCCATCTTCCTGCCTCATCCTCCAGAGTAGCTGACCTCAAGATTTGAACTACCATATCCTACTTAATGGTTTTAATTTTAACTCCCAGATCTGAACCTCCTAGACTGTTAGCCAAGAACAATGTGTCATTACTACTTTTAAAGGCAGCAAGGAAGGAATGAAGTTTAAGGAGCGCCTAAAAATCCTCAATGGTTATGAGGCAACAATTTCAGCTATTTTTAGCTACTGTCAGCTAGACAATTTACTTGCTCCTTGTCTTTAGGTTAGGATTCTTTTTTAAGATTTTATTTTTATTTACTTATTAGAGATAGAGAGAGGACGGATGTATCAGGGCCTCTAGCCACTGCCAATGAACTCCAGACGCATGCATCACCATGTGCATCTGGCTTATGTGGGACCTGGAGAATCGAACCTGGGTCCTTAGGCTGTGCAGGCATGAGCCTTAAACACTAAGCCATTTCTCCAGCCCTAGGTTAGGGTTCTAAGGTGTCCTTGCAGCCTTGGTCAGCTGCCATCCTGCAGCTTCCTCAGGAGATGCTTTCCTGGATTTTCTGCAGGTGACAGCTTCTGCTGACAGAAACCTTTCATGTAATTTAATTCCCCATCTCTCCAGGGATTTGGGTCTCAGATTCGGGGTCATTCATGAACACCTCTGGAAGTCTGTTGTTTTGTTGTCATACATTTGGTACCAAGGTTTAGATACACATGAAGTAGACAGAGTCTTTAATAGCAGCCACAAAGCCATGGGCATCTGGACCGATTCCTGCTTTCTCTGGCAGTTCTTCATCCCATCGACAGTGGCCAACAGGTCTGGAAGTTGGGGCTTTATGTGACCTTCATAGCCCTGGGTGGGATAGCTGTAGTCCTCAGTGGACATGTGCCCAGGTGAGGCACTACAACTATTAGTGGCCTTTTTTTTTTGATATTACACAAAGCAAACCTCCTCTCTGGATTAGTGTCCCCTCCCTCCTCAGTTACTTAGTTTGCATTGATTTGCTTGTATAAACTTGACTTCGGCTCTGTGATGTACTGACTTGTTTGTGTACCATTTGGAGGTGGGTGACTAGTATGTGGCCGTACTGTGTACTTGCCTGTGACTGACAACTCTGATGGACATGTGATTGCAGGCAGCGTCCTCCAGATCGTGTCAGCCCCTGGGCAGCCCTACCTGCGAGCTCCTGGCCCTGTGGTGATGCAGACCGTGTCTCAGGCAGGTGCTGTGCATAGCGCCCTGGGAAGCAAGCCCCCAGCCGGTGGCCCCAGCCCTGCACCCTTGACCCCTCAAGGTAGGGTGTTCGGGACAGGAGGAAGGCTCAGGAACTTCTCTCTGACTCTTCTGAGTATTTTGGTGGCACTGTGCATCTCTGATTGTAGGTCTTCTGCATGTCAAAGCCTTGCTTATGACTGTCTGGTTTTCATAGATCTGTCATGGTGTCAACTTGTTGGTTCTTTCTCTCCTTTGCTTTCAGAACTACTAGGTGAATACAACCAATTCCTACTGCCCTATTTAGAGAACATGCTTGTTAGTATGTCATATATATGGAGTGGTGCAGGATTTGCACTTGCTCAGGCTGGCTCATACCTTATATTTGCTGGGCTCCTGGTCCCTGTCCTATCCTTTGCCCGCTTCTCCATCTCCTCTGAGGTCCCAGCCCTGTTGTATTTTGGAACTGGTGGGTGGGTTTGATGTACAGGCAAGTAGGGATGTGTTAGTCACTATGTGCTGGTCATTCAGCAGGTTCCACTCACTCCCCTTCTCATCTCCTAATTTCCTAGTTCTGTATATTGGCATTCCTTTTCAGCTATTTTTTTTCTGTTTGGTGGTGCTAGAGATGGAACCCAGGGCCTCGTACATGCCAGGCAAGTGCTCTACCATGGAACCATACCATCATCCTCTAAAGCTGTTTGCTTTTGCATTTGTAGTTGGTGTTCCGGGTCGAGTAGCAGTGAGCACCATGGCTGTTGGGGAACCTGGGCTGGCCTCTAAACCAGCTTCTCCTGCTGCAGGGCCAACCCAGGTAAGGCCTAGACTTGAGGACATACAGTGGCAGATGGCAAGTGCATGACATGGAGGCAGATGGCTTTTAGAAGTGCTGAGAATGCTGTGGCAGTGAAGCCTTTTGTGGGTCCTTGCCAAGTTCCGAGTCTCAGATGCACATGGTCTTTGAATTAGAGGGTCATTATTTGGGTGGGCTTTTTTTTTTTTTTTTTTTTTTTTTTAAAAGCAGGGCTCACTCTAGCCCAGCCTGACCTGTAACTCTCAATGATCCCCCTACCTCAGCCTCCCAAGTGCTGGGATTAAAGGTATCTGTCACCATACTTGGCTGATGGTTGTCATTTTAAAACATATTTCCAGTGAAGAAATGAAACTGGGCCTATGACTATAAACATCATGGTTTTTATTCTTGTGTCTTCCTTGGGAAGAAAGGTTTGCTGTTTCTGTGTCTTTCCTGCTACTGATTCTATAGACCAAAGTCTGTGGGTGTTTAACTGGGATGCTATGCACAGTGGATCCCAAAACACTTAGTAAGTTGCTTGCTGTGTTGTTTCTTGAGTAACCATTTTCTGTCCTGTTTTTAATCAAGGAGGAAAAGAATAGACTTTTGAAGGAGCGGCTGGATCAGATGCATTTTATCAATGAACGGCGCTGTTCCCAAGCCCCAGTGTATGGCAGAGACTTGCTGAGGATTTGTTCCCTTCCTGGCAGAGGCATGAGGCCCTGGTGTGTGGCTTTGAATGGCTGCCTTGGGAAGGGTGCTGAATCAGCAAGCTGTTACACATCACCCTCAAAAAGTAAAAGTGATCTGATTTTGACATTGAATAAACGTCGAGAATCACTTCAGGATGTTCTTGACAGGTAGGTTAGACTGTATGCAGATAAAAATGTTAACCTTTTGTTGTATTCCTTTACTATACCTCAGGAGGGAGTTTATTTTTCTTTTGGTTTCGTTTTATTCTGTTTTGTTTTTTGACACATGGTCTCATGTGGCAGTCTGGCTTCCAACTTGCCATATGGTCATGGCTGGCTGTGAATTCCTGATCCTCTATCTCTTAAGTGCTAGGATTGCTCACGTGAGTCCATGCATGAGAATCACTATCTCTGGTAGTTCTTTTATATATTTTTTTTTGGATTTTTTTTTTTCTCCCTTGGGAAACAGTAGTACTATGTAGCCAAGGCTGGTATTGAACTCATGATCTTCATACGTTTTCCTAAGTGCTGAGATTACAAGTGTGTATTATGACACCCAATAACTCGGTTTTCTTTTGCATATTTTTTGCATGTGTAGGTGTGTGTGTGGTATGTGTATTTATATGCATGTGGACATACATGTGTATGTGTGGAGATATCTTCCTCAGTAGCCTTCTGTGTTATTTTCTGTGATACAGTCTCTTGCCTGAACCTATAACTCACTGATTCAACTAGTCTAGCTAGCTAACTTGTCACAGGGTGGGCCAACACGCCTACTTGGTAGTTATGTCTGATAATCTGAACTGTAGTCCTCATGTTTGCACAGGAAGAGCTTTATCCATGGAGTCATCTCTCCACTCTCTTTTCTTCCTGTAATCCTCCTGCTTTGGCCTCCTGAGTCCCGGAATTGCAAGTATGTGCCACCATGTCTGGTTCTTTTTTGGATGTTTTTCCCATTTGCTTTTACCCAAATTGTCCCTTTGAAGTCACTTTTTGGGGTCTACGGCTTTGGAACCAGAGGAACTTATTATTGGGTCCCTCCAGCAAGCTTTTTCAGAAAACCATTTCATTCATTCAGTGTGGATGTAGTTTGGAACAAGTTATCAAAACACAGCTTCAGGGGGCTAGTGGTTAAGGTGCTTAGTGGTTAAGGTGCTTTCTAGCAAAGTCAAAGGTTCCAGGTTTGTTCCCCAGTACCCCCGTAAAGCCAGATGCACATGGTGGCGCATGCATCTAGAGTTTGTTTGTAGTGACTAGGAGGCCCTGGCACACCCATTCTCTCCCTCTGTCTCTGCCTCTCTCTCTCTTGCCTCTTTCACATGCATACATACATACATACATACATACATAAAATAGTTAAAACCCAGTTTCAGCTGATGCCCACAGGGAGGCTTTTCTGGTATTGTTGGCTGAAGATTAGCATGTGGTGTCAGGTTGCCTTACTGTCCTGAGCACCTGCAGTATTTATAAGGTTCATATCCCAGGGACCATGTTCTTCTCTCCCCAGATTCCTAGTTGTAATCTCTGGACCAGTGGCTGTGATCTGGTGAATGCTCTGTGCTGATTTTTTAGGTCTGGGCTGTCTGAAGTGATCATTGGTAGCTATAATAAAGCTGTGAAGGAAGATGCTGTCCCTTGGTGATCAAATCAGGTGTCTTTGCCGTCTCTTTGGCCACTTTCATTGCCATAGAGTTCTGCCCTGCCTACCTACCAGAGGCTCCAAGGTGCCGCTTGGTGACTACACATGCCCTTGTTTTTTTCCTTTGGTTTTTAAAGGTAGGGGCTTGCTCTAGGCTGGTGTGGAGCTCACTCTGCAGTTCCAGCCTGGCCTTAAACTCACAGAGATCCTCCTGCCTCTGGGATTAAAGGTATGAGTCACCATGCTGAGCTTACACATCCTTTCTGTTCTCAGGGTGGCCTGCGTGATTCCTCCAGTAGTAGCTGCACCACCCTCTCTGTGGGTGGCAAGGCCACCTTCATTGTATAGTGGCAGACTTCAGGCCCTGAGGCAGTGCCTGAGGGAGCACACTGGTCCCTTCCACCAGCAGCTGCAGCAGCTGACTGCACTGCGCTCACTACAGTTTCCTGAGCTGAGACTGGTGCAACTGGACTCAGGTATGACAGATCCTGTTGACATGGTTTGTGGCATAAGGTGCACTTGCTTTGAACTGTAAGATTTGATGTTTCCTTCCTTAGGGAAGTTGGAAGCTTTAGCAATCCTGTTGCAGAAGCTGAAATCGGAAGGTCGTCGGGTCCTGATTCTATCACAGATGGTTCTTATGTTGGACATTTTAGAAATGTTCTTGAACTTCCATTACCTTACCTATATAAGAATTGATGAAAATGCCAACAGTGAACAACGGCAGGTAAGAGATCTGCTTGTTGTCACTTGTGATTCCGTAGTACAACCTATGATCACCGGTTTCAGGCCACATTGCTGTGGAGGTAGTGATTCCATGGCCCTTTTAACAGATGAGGTAGCATGTCTGCCATGTTTGAGCTTTAGTTTGTGATATTTTATCATAAGTGAGTTAACTAGCTAGCTGTTTAATTCTAGGTGTTCTAGAATAAGCAATGGTGATCTGTAGTCATTCTGGGACAGTGCTGACACTTATAGGAGGTAGCTTTATAGCAAAGATGCAAGTTTTAGACTAATTTATGAAGAAATGCAAGTGGAAATGATGTGCTCACATTTTCCTTAGCACATTTGCTAAGGATATTTTGATTTAATCAGGCACAACTAGAGACTTTCATCCACAGTGCCGGTGAAACCTTTGTTAGCAGAACTTTCTAGCAAGTTTTAGAGGGAGCTGGATAGATGGCTCAGTGGATAAAGAGCTTGCTGTGCAAGCATGATGACCTGAGTTCAGATCCTTAGAACCCATGTGAATGCTGGCTGCATGTAGCAGCCTCTCTTTAATCCCAGGAGGCAGAGATGAGATTCCTAGGGCAAACTGACTAGCTAGACTATACTCAAGAGACAGAGATGGGATCACTGAGGCAAGCTGGCTAGCTAGATTAGCCAAATAATAGATGAGCTCTGGATTCAGGTGAGAGACCCTGCCTCAGTAATAAAGTGGAAAGTGATTGAAGAAAATATCTGACGTTAATTTTGTCCTACATATGCATGTGCATACATTCTTGCAAGACAAACCAGATAAGGGCTGGAGAGATGGTTTAGTGGTTAAGATGTTTGCCTGTAAAGCCAAAGGACCCAAGTTCAGCTTCCCAGGACCCACATAAGCTAGATGCACAAGGGGGTGCATGCATCTAGAGTTCATTTGCAGTGGCTAGAGTCCCTGAGTGCCCATTCTCTATCTGCCTCTTCTCCTCTCTCTCCCAAATAAATAAATAAAAATAAAAAATATATTTAAAAAAAACAGATGAAATGAAAAAATGATAAATAAGATAAAATATAAAATAACATAATAATGCTAGACATGGTTGTGCACGCCTTTAATCCCAGCACTCAGGAGGCAGGGGTAGGAGGACTGTCATGAGTTTGAGGCCAGCATGGGACTATGTAGTAAATCTGAATCCCACATCAGCCTCGGCTAGAGTGAGACCTTACCTTGAAAAACCAAACATTGATGGGAGAGTAGTTGAGCCAAAATGCGCGGTAGCCAGAGAGGAGTCTGGAAAACCTGGAGCCCATGTGAGTGTGAAGAAGCTATTTGTTGGCAGAATTAATGAAGATACTGAGGAGCATCACCTTAGAGATTACTTTGAAGAATATGGGAAAATTGATACTATTGAAATAATTACTGATAGGCAATCTGGAAAGAAAAGAGGCTTTGGCTTTGTTACCTTTGATGACCGTGATCCTGTGGATAAAATTGTATTGCAAAAATATCACACCATTAATGGTCATAATGCAGAAGTAAGAAAAGCACTGTCAAGACAAGAAATGCAGGAAGTCCAGAGTTCCAGGAGTGGAAGAGGAGGGAGCTTTGGTTTTGGAGATTCCCGTGGTGGTGGTGGAAATTTTGGACCAGGACCAGGAAGTAACTTTCGGGGAGGATCTGGTGGATATGGAAGTGGACGTGGAATTGGGGATGGTTACAATGGAGGCGGACCTGGAGGTGGCAATTTTGGAGGAAGCCCTGGTTACGGAGGAGGAGGAGATGGTGGTGGAGGACCTGGATATGGCAACCAGAGTGGGGGCTACGGAGGTGGTTATGACAACTATGGGGAGGAAATTATGGAAGTGGAAATTACAATGATTTTGGAAATTATAACCAGCAACCTTCTAACTATGGTCCAGTGAAGAGTGGAAACTTTGGTGGTAGCAGGAACATGGGGGGGACCATATGGTGGAGGAAACTATGGTCCAGGAGGCAGTGGAGGAAGTGGGGGTTATGGTGGGAGGAGCCGATACTGAGCTTCTTCCTACTTGCCATGGGCTTCACTGTATAAGCAGGAGAGGATGAGAGCCCAGAGGTAACAGAACCCCTTCAGGTTATCGAAATCACAATGTTAAGGAAACTCTCAGTCATGCATAAATATGCAGTGATATGACAGAATACACCAGAGCAGATGCAGAGAGCCATTTTGTGAATGGATTGGATTATTTAATAACATTACCTTACTGTGGAGGAAGGATTATAAAAAAATGCTTTTGAGACAGTTTCTTAGCTTTTTAAGTGTTGTTTCTTTCTAGTGGTCTTTGTAAGAGTATAGAAGCATTCCTTCTTTGATAATGTTAAATTTGTAAGTTTCAGGTGACATGTGAAACCTTTTTTAAGATTTTTCTCAAAGTTTTGAAAAGCTATTAGCCAGGATCATGGTGTAATAAGACATAACATTTTTCCTCTAACTATTTTAAGTGCGTGTGTAGAGTTAAGAAGCTGTTGTACATTTATGATTTAATAAGATAATTGTAAAGGAAAAGAAAAAAGTAATAATAATAAAATACGTCTGGAGAGATGGCTGAGCAATTAAGGTGCTTGCCTACAAAGCCCAAGGACCCATGTTTGACTCTTCCAATCCCATGTAAGTCAGGCATACAAGGCGGCGTATGTATCTGGAATTTGATTACAGTGGCTGGAGGTCCTGGTACACCAATTCTTTGTTTTTCTAGCTCTCACATAAAAAAGGCCAGTCTGTTGAGTTTGCCTCAAAAAAATAAATTAATTAATTAAAATAAAGTCAATCTAAAAACCATTGTGGCATGAATTGTTAACTTCAGATATGGGTAGACGTTTGATCTAGTGATCCTTGTCCATTACTCTTACCACAGTAACAGTAATGTGCCACTGCAGGTTTATTACACACAGAGTCACTCTTTGCAGACATGTTCATAATGAACCCCACACAGGTTGGCAATGTCATGAACTAAAACTGTCTCCATGACTCCATAGCTCAGACTATGAAGTCCTCGTCAGCAGTGTTTCAGGACAAGTCTGAGTACATGGCCCCAGGAGTCCTGAGTGCAAAAGCAAGTTGCTGAACTTGTGTTACTCATTAAAATATACATATACATACATACATACATACATACATACATACATACATACATACATTTATTTATTTAAAGAGAGGCATGTAGAGAGAGAGAGAAAGAACAGGCGTACCAGTGCCTCCAGCTGCTGCAAACGAATTCCACATGCATGCGGCACCTTGTGCATCTGGTTTATATGGGTCCTGGGGAATCTAACCTGGGTCCTTTGGTTTTGCAGGCAAGTGACTTAAACTCTAAACCATCTCTCCAGTCCCTGTGTTGTCCATTTTATGTTCCATAACAGTTGCAGGATTCCCACAGAGCATACACATGTATAAATATAAATATACATATGGACAGGGCCTGAAAAGAAGTACTCTAGTGATGGGGAACCTGTGTTTTTAGTGTAGCAAATAAGACAGTTATTCTTTTTCTGGGGGGGGGGGGTTGTTTTTTGTTTTTTTGAGGTAAAGTCTCACTTTAGCCCACCTGACCTGGAATTCACTATGTAGTCTCAGGGTGGCCTCAAACTCATGGTGATCCTCCTACCTCTGCCTCCTGAGTGCTGGAATTAAAGGTGTGCGCCACCACACCCAGCTCAGTATTATTTTTCTAAGAGGGCTGGTCAACTTGTAGTTCTGTTTTGGTATGAAAATAAAATGTTTATCTCCTGAGCTGGGGAAAATGGCTTAGTGGTTAAGGTGTTTGCCTGTGAAGCCCAAGGACCCAGGTTTGATTCCCCAGGACCCATGTAAGCCAGATGCACAAGGAGGCACATATGTCTGGAATTCGTTTGCAGTGGCTAGAGGTCCTGGTGCACCCATTCTCTTTCTATCTGCTTCTCTTTCTCTCAAATAATAAATTAAATATTTAAAAAATGTGTATCTCCTTTTAAAAGTTCATAGTACCAAAATAGTTTAGAGTGGTCTTTGTATTTCCTCAGCCTTACTCCAGGGGCATCTTGCCTGTAGAGTGCCCTGGCATTGCCTGAGGATAAAAGAAAAAGCACAGCTACCTCCCCAGCAAGATTCCACTTTCTTGTGGGGCCTACAGACTGGGCTGACAGCAAGTGCCAGACAGAGCATGGCATCTCCTCTGTAACTGATATCTGTGCAGCCTAAAACGACACAGTGATGCTTTCATGGAAGGTATCACATACACACAGGAGAGCCACAGTAGATGCTACATGTTGCTTTGCTTTAGCAGGGGCCATGTTTTGCATAGAACATAAACCTGACAGTTTTGTTACTGAATAACTTGAGTAGACAGACAATGCAGAGTATCAAAGGTCTTTCACTTTTCTCCAGAAATGTTAATCTTAGCACTTTGTTTCCTCTCAGGAATTGATGAGGAGTTTCAACAGAGACAGGAGGATTTTCTGTGCTCTTCTCTCCACCCATAGTCGTGCCACTGGCATAAACCTTGTGGAAGCTGATACTGTGGTGTTTTATGACAATGACCTAAATCCAGTGATGGATGCAAAGGCCCAGGAGTGGTGTGATAGAATTGGGAGATGCAAGGACATCCACATATACAGGTAATGACCACCTGATCTGGCACTTGGGGAATGCAAGGGGTGAGCTTTGTGGAAGGCGTGAGTGCAGAATATATAAATGCAGACATGAGAGTTGAGCCAAATGCAATATGTTGTGGGGGGAAATCTTAGAAGTTTTACCATGCTTGGTTTATTTTCCCTTCAGATACTTTTTGGTTTTTTGAGGTAGGGTTTCACTCTAGGCCAGGCTGACCTGGAATTCACTATGGAGTTTCAGGGTGACCTTGAACTCATGGTGATCCTCCTACCTCTGCCTCCCGAGTGCTGGGATTGAAAGCATGCGCCACCATTCCCAGCAGGTACATTTCCTCTGGTGCTGTTTTATATGATCTTGTACCTGACATTTGCTTGAACTTACAATTCATTTGTGTGGCTTAGGCCCACTAGCTTGCTGGCTTTCAGTAGTGGCCAAGCAGCTAATTTGAAATGGAGATATAGAGAAGACCCCATAACATAGTTAGAAATTTCTGGGCATATTTATTATTATAGTATAATAGTAGTCTGGAAGAGATAGTACTTTAGCTGTCTATGAGTGAGAGAATGAGGGTGGATCACTGCTTCCTTCTTAGGACTACAACACAGTGTAGGTGGGCAAAGGATGAACGATCTCTAGGTAAATTAGGCAAATCTTGAAGAAAGATAACAGCAAGCAAAGTAAGTAGGTGAATGATAGATTCAGATTGGTCTCACAAGTTGGAAAGAAAAATAGAGAGAGAGCCTAGATATATGAATGTTGGGCTGAAAAGATGTCTTAGCAGTTAAGGTGCTTTCTGGCAAAGCTAAAGGATACAGGTTGTATTCCTCAGTGCCCATGTGAAACCAGATGTACAAGGTGGTACAAGTGTCTAGAGTTCATTTGCAGTGGCTAGAGGCTCTGGTATGTCCATTTTCTCCCTACCTGCTTCTCTGTCCCCCAAATTAAAATCAGCTTTTTGGGCTTTATTTATTTAGATTTATTTATTTGACAGAGAAAGGTGGGGGGGGGGAATGGACATGCACAAGGCCCTCCAGCCACTGCAAATGAACTCCAGATGTGTGTGCCCCCTTGTGCATCTGGCTAACGTGGATCCTAGGGAATCGAACCAGGGTCTTTTGGCTTTGCAGGCAAAGCCTTAACTGCTAAGCCATCCCTCCAGTCCTAAAATCATTTTGTTTGAGAGAGAGAGAGAGAGAGAGAGAGAGAGAGAGAGAGAGAGAGAGAGAATTTGATCATGCTAGGTCTCTTAGCCACTGAAGCGAACTCTAGACACATGTCACTTTGTGCATCTGGCTTATGTGAGTTCTGGGGAGTCGAACCTGGGTCCTTAGGCTTTGCAGGCAAGTGCCATAGCTGCTAAGCCATCTCTCCAGCCCAAAATATTTTTTTTAAAAAAGAAATATGAATGAAATGAAAAGAGATCCAGCTCACTGTGCTATGTAAAGATGTGCAAATGTCTTGGTCACTGAAGCTTGTTCTTGGTTACAGGGTATAGGGATTGCCTCAGCCTTCTAATAGCAATTTGAAAAGCCTTCTGGAAATTAAACTGCTCTGTCTTTTACCCTGTTGTAACCATGCTGAGGCATCTGCCCATGGTGTAAAGGTGCTCATTCCAACTGTCTCTACAGAGTACAAAGCAGGAACAGAGAGAATGGCTTTCATTGGGATGCAGAGCACCAGGAAAATGAATTTATTGGGGGTTTCATACTGCTTAGCTAGGAAGGGACCATGCATGTCAGTGAATTGTGAGGCATCCAGGGTCCTGCCCTGCACTTCACACATGGGATACCTGGGGTGGTGCAAATAAACAATCAGCTTTTACACTGACTACCTGGGGAGAGGGGTTGAAGAAGCAGGTAAATCTGTTAAAAACTTACCCACAATGGCGTCCCCGGCCCAGCAGGCGCCTCAGCCCGGAGGCGGGAAGCAGAAAGACAAAGCGCAGTACGTGCAGGCCAAGCGAGCCTGGCGCGGCGATGCGGGCGGGTGGCAGCTGGAGCCCGGGCTGCAGGGTATCCTCATCACCTGTAACATGAACGAGCGCAAGTGTGTGGAGGAGGCCTACAGCTTGCTCAATGAGTACGGCGATGACCTGTACGGGCCCGAGAAGTTTCCAGACAAGGATCAGCAGCCCTCTGGAAGTGAGGGAGAAGATGATGACATAGAGGCTGCCTTGAAGAAAGAAGTTGGTGGCATTAAGGCTTGTACAGAGATGAGACTAAGAAGATTCCAGTCAGTGGAGAGTGGAGCAAATAATGTAGTCTTTATCAGGACACTTGGGATAGAACCTGAGATATTGGTACATCATATTCTCCAGGATATGTACAAGACCAAGAAAAAGAAGACCCGAGTTATTCTACGAATGTTACCCATCTCAGGCACATGCAAAGCTTTCTTAGAAGACATAAAAAAATATGCAGAAACATTTTTGGAACCCTGGTTTAAAGCTCCAAATAAGGGGACATTTCAGATTGTATACAAATCGCGAAATAATAGTCACATGAATAGGGAAGAAGTTATCAAAGAGTTGGCAGGGATAGTAAGCAGCCTCAATACAGAAAATAAAGTGGATCTCACTAATCCGCAGTATGCAGTGGTTGTAGAAATCATTAAAGCTGTCTGTTGCCTGAGTGTTGTGAAAGATTACATGCTGTTTAGAAAATACAACCTTCAGGAGGTAGTAAAGAGTGCTAAAGACCCATCACAGTTTCACCTAAAGCTGGGCAATGGGAAAGAAGCAAAATTGGAACCTGACAAAAAATTGAATCAAAATGATCCAGCAGACGGAAAAAATGACCAGCAGGTGGCACCAGAGAACAGTGAGGAGGTAGGGCTGACAGAACCCAGATCTGAGTCACTCTTGGAGAATGAGGGAGGAGATAAACCAGAAATTGTGAATCCAGTCTCAGAAGGAGCCAACTGAAATGAAAATGACCTCTCATAGGAGGTCACTGTGCTGGAGGTGGGTTTCTCAGCCAGGGTTCTGTGAGATGCTTCTGGGGTTTCATGTAAAATTGTAACAATATATTTTGACTTCTGCGTGCTGCTCAGTGCTGCTCTCACAGTACTAAACAGTGAACTCTCAGCCCTGCTAACACTTCTGTTAGCTTCCTCTTAGCTCTGTCAGCAGTTTTTTTCAGGTCTGTGTGCTATTACACAGGGGGAAGGTGGTAATTATTATACAGGAGAAGGATACTGGCCTTTTCCTCTTGATTATCTTCCCCAGTTCCCTTTAGGAACTGCCAAATGATGGATGGGGATGAACAGTAGCTAAAAAGTATGAAATCCCAGGGAAGTGTCCTTCATTCTGAGAAGCTTAGATACCACCACTCAGCTGTGCCCTGTCACTCCGTTTTAAACATTGCAAAATGGGATTGTGTAAGTTAAAAGAAAAGTGAGTTGTTTTTGATGGTTTTGAGTTTTCATTGTTATGTTTTAGTATTAACATTTGTATAAGCAAATCTAATGGTTTATTGCTGCAAATAACAAGCCAGGTGTGAGGTTAAAGAGGACCATTTGATACAGGCTTATGGACATTTCTGATAAGATTATTGAGAAAGAATCAGCCTTCTGAATTACTTCCATATATGAGTACAAAAGGAATACCGAGCAACTCTGTCTTGACATTAAAGCTACTTCACAGGGTTTCACTTGTCCAAGCATTTCTGTTACATTGTGCACTGACTGTGGCTTGTAGCTATATATCTAGCAATTATTCCAGCATATAAACCAGTTATTTGCCAAGAATGTTTCTTACTTTAAGTAGCTTTTGGACTAGCAAAATAAAGTTTTTCTTAAAAAAAAGACATTGACTAAGAAAGTTTAGGCAGCAAATTACTTTCAAACAGATCTCCTCCTAGGAGAGAATTGGTGAGAACTACACATTAAAATGCTGGGACAAGCACAAGACTTGAAACAACTTTATTGTCAGTTTAATAAGCTGATGTACACATGATACTAAAGAAGTTTTGTGTAATTATATTAAAAACAGCAGCAGTTAAAATCCACCTGGGTTGATGAGTCAATAGAGTTAAAAAATAATGTATAAATGGCCCAATTAAAACAACTTTTTTTGCTTAAACTCTCCTACAACAGTATGTATTTAATGCTGTTTTTTTTTTTTTTTTCTTTTTTTCCCGAGGTAGGGTCTCACTTTATTAAGCCAGGCTGACCTGGAATCCACTATGTAGTCTTAGGGTGGCTTCCAGCTCACAGTGATCTGCCTACCTCTGCCTCCCTAGTGCTGGGATTAAGGGCATGCGCCACCATCCCCTGCTCCTGTGCTGTATTTTCATACTTGAAAACCAATGGTCCGTCATACTCTTGGAACTCTGTCAGTAGTTGGCCCCATAGCAGTTTTGCTTCATTAAAAGAAAAAAAAAAAAAAATCTAGGGCTTAGAAGATGGCTTAGCGGCTAAAGGCACTTGCAAAGCCTTCAGGCCCAGTTTCAATTCCCAAGCCACACACATAAGCCAGAAGCAAAAGTAGTGCAAGCATCTGGTATTTGTTTGCAAGTAGCAGAGAGACCCTGGCTCACCCATAAATGCACACAAATTTAAAAATTCTGATATTAATATTTAGTACTCACTGCTTTGTACACAAAGATACTGACTTCAAAAACCTGAAGATGATATGAAAAAAAAAAAAAAACCTTAGAAATGCTACAGTGTTTAGTTTTATTAAAAGACTCATTTGTGGCACAATATTAGGGAAAAATGGAATCAAAACCTGGACCAAGAGCACATAATCTGCTAACTAGAGGAACCTGGTGGCTTACCAGAGAAGAATCCTAACCTGGATATTTGCCTGGAAAGGTGAAGGGCCAGGGTCCTTATAAGAAAATAATAGGATAAGTCTTGCTAATAGCTTTGAAAATAAACATAAGACTGTTCAGCGCACAGTTTCATCACATGTAAAAAATGAACAAGTTTCTATAAGACCATATAGAGAAATTTTAATTTTAAAAGTGACAATCTTGGACTTTAGTAAAGGAAACTGACTGGAAAAGTAAATTGTTAAAGGAACTCAAGTGTTTATGTTTATACTTGGACTTGAAAGGTCACAAGTCTTGTGTTATGAAAACTCAACTGGAGGAAATTCAAAACAAAAGTGAGTAGCATTTCCTTCTTTTCCCATGTGGGGAATGAAAGAAATCTATTCTAGTCCGACCTCTGCATTCATGTGAAATAAGAATACCCTTCAACTTAATGTACACATTTATACTATGAAGGTTTCTTGCAGAGTTTCTGGAATTTCAAAGTCCTCACAGGCATGGTTACTGAAAAAGGCTGGCAGTGACCAATAAACATCGCAGAATAAACTGTTTAGACTGAGAATATTATGTGCCTGGAATATTAGTCTGAGAGGACAGTTTATTTATTGAATAGACAGGACCTTGCTAAGTAGACAGGGTGGCACTTAGACATCTTCATGGGTTAGCTGAAGTCATGCTGAAAGTGAAGCTTACAAGTGTGATGTGAGGGAACAGGAGGGATGCAGTCTTGCCTTTGTGCACTTGCTCCAGGATAAAGGGACTTTCATAGTGGAAGACAAAGCGACTAGAAACAAATTGGCCATCTGTTCATAGAACATTTAACTCTGGAACTAATTTGTTCTTTTTGCTTTGTGAAGCTGGACAGGAAAACCTTTCGTTTGTGTTTCATTGTCTGTACTATTTATTTGTATCTAGTAAGACATAAGTGTAACTCAGGCTGTTTGCCTGTACAATACTTTGTAATGTTGAATTCTGAATTACTGACTGAAAGATTTGCTTTCAAATTTGCCAGCATTTTAATATATTATTTTATAAATTAAAAAAAAAAAACTTACCCACAGCTAGGCGTGGTGGTGCACACCTTAAACCCAGCACTCAGGAGGCAGAGGTAGGAGGATCGCCATGAGTTCAAGGCCACCCTGAGACTACATAGTAATTTACAGGTCAGCCTGAGCTAGAGTGAGACCCTACCTCAAAAAACAAACAACAAAAGAAAAGTTACCCATATGGTGTGGTGGCACATACTGTAAACCCAACACTTGGGAAGCTAAGGCAGGAGGATCATGAGTTCAAGGTCAGCTTGGACTGTATATTAACACTGTCTCAAGAAACATCAACAAAAAGTCAGTCTCAGCTACACAGAGACTCTCAATAAAACAAGATAACAAAATTTCACCTTCTTTTTGCCTTTTTTTTAATGAGAGAGAGAGAGAGAGAGAGAGAGAGAGAGAGAATTGGCACTCCAGGGCCTCCAGTCACTGCTGTCAAACTCCAGACTTGTGTGCATGTGCGACTTTATGTGGTTGCATCACCTTGTGCATCTATCTGACTTACGTGGGATCTGGAGAGATCTGGGTCCTTAGGCTTTGCAGACAAGCACTGTAACTCCCCCCCCCTCCCCGTGTGTGTGTGTGTGTGTGTAAAATAACAGGATATACCGAGCATCTCAGAGGGATTGGGGTCCAGGTGATATTTTTTCCCATTCCTCCTACTCATATATAATTGAATTTTTTATGCTGAGCATATGTTATTATGGTCAAGACAGACGGATTCCATTTCTTTTTTCCCAAGTGTAGGCAAACTATGTCCTGAGTTGTATATCTTTCTGGATCATGTTGCCACTTCTCATTATTGAGTAGTTTTTCTGTTTGCATTTGGTGCTATCTCAGTCTGTGATCCTTGTTTGTTTCTTTCTTTTCCCTCCCTTCCCCTTCCCTCCCCTTTCCCCCTTCTCCCTCCCTAAAGACAAGGTCTCCCTTTAGCCCAGGCTGACCTGGAATTCACTATGTAGTCTCAGGGTGGCTTTGAACTCATACTGATCCTTCTACCTCTGCCTTCTGAGTACTGGGAATAAAGGCATGTGCTACCACGCCTGGCTGATTTTCTGTATCTATCTAGGTTCCTTAATTAAAGTGTCCTTTTTTTTTCCTTGAAAATTTTAATTCTGGGCTGGGGAGGTGGCTTAGTGGCTAGAGGCACCTTCTAGCAAGGCCTGACAACCCTTGTTCAGTTCTTCAGCACCCACATAAAGCCGGCACATGAATCTGTGGCAATGGGAGATAGAGCCAAAAGCATTTAAAGGTAGCAAATCAGCTAGTCTGATGTTCCTTTAGTCTGGCAATTCATTTTCACTAACAGGAGACCTCTTTTCAAAAGAGGCAGAGCATAGACACCTTGAAGTTATCTCCTGCTCCCTCCCCCCCTCCCTCCCCCTCGCCCCGTGATAGGATTTCGCTCTATCTCAGGCTGACCTGGAATTCACTATGTAATCTCAGGGCGGCCTTGAACTCATGGCAATCCTCCCACCTCTGCCTGGGATTAAAAGCGTATGCCACCATGCCTGGCTATCTTCTGATCTTTACATGTGTGCCATAGGACACATACATACACATGTGTGCATGTGCAAAAACAGTTTTGTATTTCTTTTCATTCCTGTAAAAATCTTGGTAGAATTGTTGAGTTTTCTTGGGTTTTAGCATTTAGCATCTTAGAAGCAAGTGAGCATCATAAGGAGATAATAGATTATGAATGGCTTGTGCCTGCTCTATTGTCTGTTAAATGGGGGTAACATCCACAGCCCAGTCTTACTTGAGCATCTTCTGTGGGTCTCAAAGCTTTCAGGATATAAAAGATGAAAAATACTAATATTTAAGTGAGAATGAGTTACTTCTTGGCAAGTCAGGGAAATAGTCATCTCTGCTTGTTGAGGTCAGAGAAAGTTTCAGAAAGGACAGTGGTGATAAGTCCAAACAACTGAGACATTAAAAGGTTGAAAGTGGTGGAAGAAAAGAGTATCAGGCAGAGGGATGCCACACAGGTGCAAAAGCTCATGTTTTAGATTGCCCACTGTTGCAGCCAGGTTCACATTGCTGGTAGAAATCACCCAACCAAGAGTAGCTTGTGGGAAAAAGAGGTTTATTTTGGCTTACAGGCTCGAGGGGAAGCTCCATGATGGCAGGGGAAAACGATGGCATAAGCAGAGGGTGGACATCACCCCTGGCCGACATAAGGTGGACCACAGCAATAGGAGAGTGTACCAAACACTGGCATGGGGAAACTGGCTGTAACACCCATAAGCCCACCCCCAACAATACACTGCCTCCAGAAGGCATTAATTCCCAAATCTCTATCAGTTGGGAACCTAGCATTCAGAACACTAAGTTTATGGGCGACACCTGAATCAAACCACCACACCCACTGAGCTGTCTGGGAGACTGGAACCAAGATTAGAGGGAGATTGAAAGATGACAGGCCTCATAAGTGTTGGTCAGAATATGAGGCCTGCTGTCTTGACACCTGTGTCTACCCTTGACTTTATCTATATGATCTACTCTAGTATCTAGTATCTGTTTGCATATGTGTGTATGTGTATGGGTGTGCCGGGGCTTCTTGCCCCCCTTTGCAACTGAACACCAGATACTTGCACCACTTTTTCATCCAGCTTACATGGGCAGCTTTAAACCTGGACCATCAAGCTTTGTCAGCAACTGCCTTTAATATTGAACCGTTTTCCCAGGCCCTGCTCTTGACTAATTGTATTTCTAGATGACTTAACTGTCTTCTTTCTGTTTGTATTTTCTTGTTTTTAGGCTTGTCAGTGGCAATTCCATTGAAGAGAAATTGTTGAAAAATGGAACTAAAGATTTAATCCGAGAAGTAGCTGCTCAGGGAAATGACTACTCCATGGCATTCTTAACTCAGGTATTCTTCATATGCTAAGAATCCTCAGGGTAGCTGGGCATGTTGGTGCAGGCCTGTAATCCCAGGGGGAGGATTTGTAGCTAGACTTGATTAACTAGTGAGATTCTGTTTTGTTTGAACCCCCTGTGTACCCTTTCCCCAAAAAAATCAGAGTGAGGAATAGTACAGCAAATAATTGTGTTGTTTTAGTGTATACTAATGAGGAATGATGTCTTATGGTCTTTTATGGTGCCTAATGCTCAGACACTACATTCTATGGTCCTGGAAAATAACATGCCTATTTGTATTCAGCGTACTATCCAGGAGCTCTTTGAGGTTTACTCACCCATGGACGATGCTGGCTTTCCTGTGAAAGCTGAGGAATTTGTGGTGCTTTCTCAGGAACCTTCTGTCAGTGAAACCATTGCACCCAAGATTGCAAGACCTTTCATAGAGGTGAGAGTAAATCTGGTTAGCCCTGAAGACTTGTTTGAAAAAAGAGTGCTCTGTTGGAGCCCTGACCATGTCCTTTCTCTTTCCTGATCTATGTGCTCCTTTTTCTACCCTCTGTAGCCTCCCTTCCCTTCCTCTCCTTCCCTCTTTCTTCTCCCTCCTGTAGCGATGTGTTAAGGGAATGGTGAAGATGCTGATCTCATGTTTCTGTGGCCCACTCTCAGTTTTTGTCCTTGCTGTTTTGTATTGAGAGAGAGAGAGTGTGTGTGTTCATATGAATATGGGCACTTAGGTATGTACGTGTAGTCTAAAGGTTGGCATTGGGTATCTTTTTCAGTTGCTCCCTACTTGATTACTGAGGCATGGTCTCTCAATTGACCTAAGAGCTTACTACTTCAGTTAGTCTTAGCTCAGTTAATTTTTCCTGAAGATCCCATCTCTACCTTCCAGGTGCTAAGATCTACAGGTGGGGATTCCTTGGTATTTATGTGGGTACTAGGGATCTGAACTCAGAGCCTCATGTTTGCATGGCAAGTACTTTGCTCACTGAGCCATCTCTCTAGACCCTGTTTCTGTTTTTATTAGAACTTTCTAGCCATGCTTGATTTTTGGTATTGAACTATTTTGGCTCCTCTTCCTCTGTCTCACTCATAGACACTGGCCCCATATGTCTCCTGAGCACTAGAAATAAAACTCAACGGCTGGAGAGATAGCTCAGTGGTAAAGGTACTTGCCTGTAAAACCTATGACCTTAGTTCTGTTTCCCAGTACCCACATAAAAGTAGCACATACGTTTGGAGTGGCTAGAGACCCGGGTGTGGCCATTCTCTCCCCCCACCCCGCCACTTGCAAATAAATAAATAAAAATATTTTAAAATATTAGATGAAAAATCACCTGTGTCTGTCATTGTAAAATCCACAGCTGGTTTTGAAGACTTATACAAGGCCCCGGAGTTCCTTATTAACACTTCTTTTGTTAGTTTTTTGTTGAAGTGATAATATTTTGGGTGCATGGTTTGGGTCTGGAACATTTGGGGTTGTGCACATGGGTCCTGTGAGATGACTAGTTGTTCCAGACATAACAGCTGCCTGCCAGGGCCAACACCTTCCACATACCTATGAAGGGAGGGATTTCTTTCCTCCTCAGACCCTGCTTCCCATTCCCTCCTTTGGTGTTCTTCTGTGGAAGGCCTGTGCTTTTTCCTGTTATAGCTTGTTCTAGCAAATGGTGGTGTTGGCCAACTACAGCCTCTCCTGTTTCTAAAAGTGAGCTATTCAGAAGGGCCTTCCTCTTCCCCCAGCCACCCCTCTTCCAGAACTGAGCATTCTTGTGGTGTCTGACCACAGTTGCCCATCTTGAAGTGGGTGTGAATGGAATTCTACACTTTGGCTCTGCTCATCATCCGGTGTGACAGTTGTGTATCTGTCCCTGCTGTTGGGTGATGGTCTGTATGAATTCATCACAATGCTTGCCATCCCTGCCATCCTGTGTATGGTCTACTTGGTGTTCAAAATATGCTCATACATTATCTTAGGTGTGAGTATGCTTATGCATTCCTACTGAATGTGGACCTTGGAGTAGAGTTCCTGTCCAGCAGGCATGTGTTGTGGCTACTGTATGCAGCCATGTGATATATACCAGTGTACAGAAGCTTATTTTCATGTTCATGTGTGAGTGCTGCAACTGCTGTGCACCAGCCAATGCCTGGGATAAGTAACAGGCTCACCTAGCAGTTTTAATTTGCATCTTGCTACTTGGTGATGAATTTGAACACTTTTACATGTGTTTGCTGGGTTTTAAAAACAAATATTAAGCTGGGCATGGTGGTGCTCACCTTTAATCCCAATGCTTGGGAGGCTGAAGTAGGAGGATTGTTTGTGAGTCAGCCTGGGACTACATAGTGAATTCCAGGTCAGCCTAGGCTAGAGCAAGACCCTACCTTGAAAAAAAACAAAAAAAACAAACAAAAATTGCAAGCATAGAAGTGGCAGGGGGTGGGGGGATATGAGAATGGGTGCACCAGGGCCACTAGCTGCTGCAAACAAACTCCTATATGCATCTGGCTTTGTGTGGGTACTTCTTTTGTTTTATTTTGTTTTTATTTAATTTCATATATTGTATACACTCAACCTTTTAAAAAATCTTATTAATTTATTTGAGAGAGAAGGGGAAAGGGGGGGAGGAGGAGAGAGAGAAAGGAAATGCCAGGTCCTTCAGCCACTGCAGAGGAACTCCAGATGCATGCCCCACCTTGTGTGTCTGGCTTATGTTGGTGCTGGGGAATTGAGCCTGGCTTGTTAGGCTTTGGAGGCAAGTGCCTTAAACACTAAGCTATCTCTCCAGCCCTGAATGGGACTTTGGAATCAAATGGGGGTCATTGGGCTTTGTAGGCAAGCTCCTTAGTTGTTGAGCCATCTCTAGCCCTTGCTGGCTTTTTTATTTATTTATTTTTCTCCTCCCAAAGTAGGGTTTTACTCTGGCTCAGGCTGACCTGGAATTCGCTATGTAGTCTCAGGATGGCCTTGAACTTGTGGTAATCCTCCTACCTCTGCCTCCTCAGCACTGGGATTAAAGGCGTGCACCACCACACCTGGCCTCCCTTGTTGGCTTCCCTCCCCCCCCCCCGCCCCCGCCCCCACACATACACTTGTTAAAGATAGATCCCAGAGCCTCATGCAAGCCTTTAACACCGAGCCTCATCCCAGCCCCTGGATACTTTTAAAATAAAGTACCTAGGGTTTTTTTTCTTTCTTTTTTTCCCCTGAGAGGTAGGGTCTTGCTCTAGCTCAAGCTGACCTGGAATTCACTATGTAGTCTCAGGATATCCTTGAATTTATGACGATCCTAATCCTCCTACCTCTGCCTTCCAAGTGCTGAGATTAAAGGCATGTACCACTACACCTGTCAAGTTTTTTTTTTATTCTATTTTTCTCAATGGATTTTTGGTTTTCTTGTATGTATTATGGTCTTGGCCTCTGTTGGGCATGTGCATGACACCTATGCTGTAGTTTGCTGTATTGACCGACGGAGATTTCCAGACCTGCCACCATCCAGGGTTCTAAGTCTTGTTTGTGGTCAGCGATTTTTTTTTTTTTTTTGGTTTTTCG
This sequence comes from Jaculus jaculus, assembly GCF_020740685.1. Classification (NCBI taxonomy): domain Eukaryota; kingdom Metazoa; phylum Chordata; class Mammalia; order Rodentia; family Dipodidae; genus Jaculus; species Jaculus jaculus. The sequence goes on along the minus strand of NC_059109.1, from coordinate 74,266,803 downwards.
AGGTAGGGTCTCACTCTGGCTCAGGCTGACCTGGAATTCACTATGTAGTCTCAGGGTGACCTCGAACTCACGGCGATCCCCCTTACCTCTGCCTCCCGAGTGCTGGGATTAAAGGCGTGTGCCACCACGCCCGGATATTGGTCGGGGATTTTTGTATTCTGTTTAAAATATTCTCCAAGGTCACCATAGTGTCCTCCTTTATTATCTTATGGAAATAATTTCTGTGTGCATTATGTGGTATTGACCATATTTTGTTTGTTATTTTTTGAAAATAAAAACACTGTAGCCCAGGCTGCCTGGAACTGTTTCTGTAGTCCCAGATTGACTTCGAACTCACAGTGAGACTTCTACTTTTGCCTCCCGAGTGCTGGGATTAAAGATGTGTGCCACCACGCCTGGCTACCAAATATATATATTTTCAAGTTCAAAACAAAAATTCATTTATGAATAGTTAAATTTACTAATCATTTAAAAAAAGTTTTGTTTATTTTCATTTATTTATTTGAGAGTGACAAACAGAGAGAAAGAGGCAGATGGATTGAGAATGGGTGCCACAGGGCCTCCAGCCACTGCAAGTGAACTCCAGATGCGTGCGCCACCTTGTGCATCTGGTTTAAGTGGGTCCTGGGGATTAGAACCTTGAACTAGGATCCTTAGGCTTTAACTGCTAAGCCATCTCTCCAGCCCAAATTTTTATTTTTTTTTAATTGACAACTTATATAATTGTAAACAATATTCCATGGTAATTCCCTCCCTCCTTGCCCCCACTTTCCCCTTTGAAACTCCATTCTCCATCATATCCCTTCCCTCTCTCAATCAGTTTCTCTGCTATTTTGACATCATGATCTTTCCTCTCCTATTATGATGGTCTTGTGTAGTTAATGTCAGGTACTGTGAGGTTATGGATATCCAGGCCATTTTGTGTCTGGAGGAGCACGTTGTGGAGTCCTACCCTTCCTTTGGCTCTTAATTCTTTCCACCACCTCTTCCTAAGCCTTGGAAGATGTGATAAGAGATATTTCAGTGCTGAGCACTCTGTCACTGATTCTCAGCACCATGATGCCTTCTGAGTTATCTCAAGGTCACTGCCATCTGAAAAAGAGAAGCTTCTTTAACCAAAAGTGAGAGTAACATTCATATATGTGTATGAACATTAAGAGTAGTGCTTACTGGGCAGTTTGAGCAGAGTATATACATGTTAGCCAGACACCAGCAGACATTATACTCCTAGTGCTCATGACTACCCCTATTGTAGGTTTTCAATATCAGGGATGTATCCCCCTCCCCCATGGAGCGGGTTTCCAGTCCAATTAGAGGCAGGGTTTCCCCCATAACAGACTTGACTATATTGCACCTGTTGGCTCATTTGGCCAGGCTGGCCAAATTTAAGGCTTGCAATGTCCACTGTGGAGTATCTTTACTGGTGATTTCTCTCCCATTGAACTGCATTCAGTGTGGCTTTTTCCAGCTTTCTGTCAGCTGGTCTACATGGAGGAGGTTTTCAGCTCAGCTCCAGCAGGATTTCTCAGTGACCTTGTTGCCCAAGTATGTGGAGTTTTCAGTAATAGGGTCTTACCATCCATTCCTGGTGGGAAACCACTGGCCACCGTGTTTTAAACCACAGGTTTATCAGATGGCCCTAGAAACCAAACCACTTGCCTAATTTTAATCTGTATCTTCTGACCACAGCTGTATCATCTCAGACCTGAGTGTGTCTGAGCCACTGTCACATGTGCTCCTGGCCAGAGTGAACAATAGCAGCTTTTCAATGTGAATGCCTTGGATTCTGACCAAACTGTCATCCTGTATCTTCTTGGGCACCTCTACTTCGGTTCCCTGTGCACTTGATTTTGGCTGCTATGTACAATGTTTGTATTGTTTAGAAATCTCTGTCTTTTTCTCCCTGTGTTAGCACCTGTGGTCAGTGGTGCGTACCATGTACAAGATGCAGCCACACAGCTCCTTCTTGTTTGTGGTGCTCTAGTGTCCTCATTTTTCTCTGATTGGGCATTCTTTACCCATGCCAGTATTCTCTTCTTCCATGGAATTTCTTGTCCAGCTTGATAGTAATTTCAGAAGGTTCAGATGTTTATTACATTCACTCATGTTTTCTTACCACCAGAGTGTCTTATCTGTCATTTATGCAAGCATCTCAAAGGAGAGAACTAGTCTTTGAGGCTGGGAGATTGTTTAACAGTGTATCTCCTTTAATGTTATGAATCCCATCATTTGAAAAGTATGTCTCATAAGTCCCAGCATAGACTCCTTTTAGGCCCTCAAGAGCATCGAATATTTGGAAGAAGATGAGCAGAGGTCTACAGATGGAACTGTGCCCAGATCCATCACTGGAGGTGTACCCTCAGACTTGGACAGCTCTATGTGTGACAAAGAGCCATCACAACTGGAGGAGCTGGCTGATTTTATGGAACAGGTTTGGGAATTTTTCTTCTTTAAAACATAAGTATTTAACACTTGAGCCATTTTGTAAAATATTTTTGTTTAGTTTAAGAACAGCCACTTTTTGATTTAAATATTGGTGAGGGGATTTTATAGGAAATTTTATTTATTAACTTGCTGCCAACCCTATTTTAAAATAATGTGCTTTTGAAATAGCTTACACCAATTGAAAAATATGCCTTGAATTACTTGGAATTGTTCCACATGACCCTTGAGCAAGAAAAAGAGAAAAACAGTGAGGTAAGAGAATTAACTTTTGATCAGTTTAACATGTTAAAAAGTCTAGTGCTGGGCTGGAGAGATGGCTTAGTGGTTAAGTGCTTGCCTGTGAAGCCTAAGGACCCTGGTTCGAGGCTCGGTTCCCCAGGTCCCACGTTAGCCAGATGCACAAGGGGGCACACACGTCTGGAGTTCGTTTGCAGATGCTGGAAGCCCTGGCGCGCCCATTCTCTCTCTCTCCCTCTGTCTTTCTCTCTGTGTCGCTCTCAAAAAAAAAAAAAAAAAAAGTCTAGTGCTGAATTTGACTTGAAGTAAATGATTTCATTAAATTAGCAGTGCAGGAACTTAACTGAAATGAGATCTTGGGATCCCCATGGATGCAGCTGTATTTAGTGTGCTTTTTCCCTTGATATCTTTGTACTTGGTTTGAAGCAGCTTTGTGACTGATGGTGTGGCTTACACTTTGGGAGGTGGAGCTTGTATAGCATTTTGAGGAGATACCCCTATGTGGATGATAATGTCAGGACTTCACATAGCACAGTGGCTGGGGGAGGCGACAGATGGCCAGAGCCTCAAGGGGTGGCTTTTCCACTCTTATCTTGAAAGTGTCTTTGCTGGTTCTCTTTCTGCCAGGATGTGGTGATGGAGTCAATGAGGGACTGGGAGTCCCGCAATGCCCAGGCCTTGAAGGAGAGGGAGGCTCATCTGCAGCTTGAGCAGGAGGAGGCTGAGCTTCTTACCTACACACGGGAGGATGCCTACAGCATGGTATGCTACACTTCCACCCCAGAGGAGAGCGCTCAACTCCCTCAGCTCATGTTACTCCTCCTCCCGCCTAACTCCTATCCTAAAAGCACTTTCCTGATAACTGACACTATTAGAGATTTTTAGTGGGACACTTAATATTTTCTGAATTGTGTTGCCAGTTTTGAGTAAAACATGGTTTTAAATCTTACAGTTTTAATTGTTAGTCAGACTTACCAAGTATGAAAGTAAGTAATTTGTGGCATACAGCCTTTGTTGCATTTTAAACATGCTCATGTTCTTACAGGAGTATGTGTATGAGGATGCTGACGGACAGACTGAAGTTATGCCGGTATGTAATCCCTCTTCATGTGTACCTGAATGAAGCCTGGCTTCCATATTTTGGCAGCTTATGGGACTTGCTTTCTCTACACAGCTCTGGACCCCACCCACTCCTCCTCAGGATGACAATGACATCTACATCGACTCAGTTATGTGTCTTATGTATGAAACCACACCTATCCCAGAAGCTAAGCTGCCTCCTGTTTATGTGAGGAAGGAGCGTAAGCGCCACAAAACTGACCCTGCAGGTGTGCATTCCTGAAAAGCTTCAGCTCCCAGATGTTGCTTTGCTGAGGTGTGGGGGGCAGTCACTGTGGCTCTTCTGCTGGAGTGGGTAGAGGGGAAACACATGCCCACCTGTTGCCTATTGTACCATGTTCCTTGCTGAGTGAGGAACCTTGATCCTTTATAGCAATCAATACTAGAAAACACAAGGAGGAAGTATCTGTACGAAGCAGGAAGATCATGAGAATTCAAGGCCAGCTTGGGCTACGAAGTGAGACTTTGACTTAACAAAAACCAAAATACAAATAGTAAATGCAAGAAAATGATTTTGCCATTAGTAGGAACATCTATAGCCCTTTGGCCCACATGACTTTTGCATGCTTTCTTCGTCTTCCCTTTATTCTCACCCTGCTGGCATGAAAATATTCTAGTATCTATTATTGCTGAAGCTCACTCTTGTTCAGCTGCAGGAAGGAAGAAGAAGCAGAGGCATGGTGAGGCAGTTGTCCCACCACGGTCCTTGTTTGACCGGGCAACACCAGGCATGTTGAAGATCCGGCGTGAAGGCAAAGAGCAAAAGAAGAACCTGTTGCTGAAGCAGCAGACACCCTTTGCCAAGCCTCTGCCCACCTATGTCAAGTCCTCAGGGGAGCCTGCCCAGGACAGCCCTGAGTGGCTTATTGGCGAGGATTGGGCCCTACTGCAGGTGAATGGCCATGTTATCTTCTGTCTGAGCATTCCCATGGCGATATATTCACAATGTGATTGTTTTGTGTGTGTGTGGGTGGGGGGGTGTCTTTGGCATAAAGGAAGACAACACCAATGCATTTGCAGCTTGCTGACCTGTTTGATCTGGAACCTTGTCCTCCAGGCTGTAAAGCAGTTACTTGAGCTGCCCTTGAACCTCACGATTGTGTCACCTGCCCACACACCCAACTGGGACCTTGTCAGTGATGTTGTCAACTCTTGCAGTCGAATCTACCGCTCTTCCAAGCAGTGCCGGAATCGTTATGAGAACGTCATCATTCCCAGAGAGGAGGGGAAGGTGAGCCTGGCTTCCTTGGTCTTCCTGGGAGGACATAGGCCTACACAGTGGCCAGATCCTGCTGTGTGTTGTTGAGCAGTTCGCCTGTCCCTGTGGACTGTGGCGAGGTCAGCCTCCTTGTTCAGTGAGATCCACATCACACAACACAGTGATTGGCACAGAACAGGCACAGCCATGGAGAGAGTCACCTTGCACTTGATGAGATCATGGTTGGTATTAGTAGCAGTTGAGTCAGATATTAACATCTGTTTGCATTTGCTGTTCAGTCCTTGGTCATAGTTTTTAAAAGAATGTAATGAGTAAGAGAAAAAATAACTTTTCTTAATGACTAGCTTACTTAAAGAAGAGTCTGTCTGTCCTTCCTCTGCTGCTTTCATGCTGACTCAGTGGTCTGACAAGCAGTCTCTGTTTTGGGTTAACTATGAGTATTTCAAGTATTTATTTACTGATAGTATAGCCAAACCATTGTGTCTTTCATTTAAGAAGTCATCCTGTCCCAAGATGAGTTGGTGCTGCTGCTCAGGCACATACAGGCCTCCACATGCTTTTCCCCACTTGGGCAGTGTTTGTCTTGTTCCATTTCTCCATCTGGCTATCTTCATATAGCTTTCTTCTTTTTGCCACTTGACTGCTTGTCTCTCTGCACATTGTCCACAGGCCTTGTCATACCAGCATTTGCAAATATTCTGCCCCACTTCCAGTGACAGATGGGAGGCAGGTGTGCAGAGAACACTGCCTTTCTGACTTCTTTGAGGTGTCTGTCAGCATCAGAGCAACAGGCACGTTGGTGGAGGCAGATGTTCATCCTTATATTGGGTTTGCTGTTTTGGTTTCAGTTTGTGAAAATGACTCAGTATATGAGCCAGATTTGCTGTCAGGATGAGATTACCACAGTCACTTAATTTCTGTGACCACTTCTTCAGCCATCTTTTGCCATTTCTAAAACACTCCTCTCAGAACAAAACATTTGTTTGCTTTTTTGCTCAGAATAAAAAAGCAAGCCTTCCTCATGATACCATTTTGTGGTACCTCTACCATAATACTTCCTGAAATCTCACATTCACTCTTTAATGTTCTGGAAGCATTTATAATAATAGCCATTAACTTAATATGGAAAAAATAAAGCTAAAATTTTTTCTTCTCTTATAGCTGATTTGTGAAGCTAATCCAAAGAAAAAGGCACAAAATATTTATAAGGTACGAAGGAGATGTTCTGAGTGAGTTGGAAAGCTTTGTGTAAGCACCTGTGCACAGGAGCACAACAAGATTAGATTGAGCCTGGATAGAACAGTAGACATACAGTGCCTTTTATTCCTATGCATAGAGGATTTGCTTCTTCATCTGAAAGGACCACACAGTGACTTGCTGAGCCCTCTCAGGGGATATTCAGAGCCTCCTTGTTGTTCACACAGGCCTTGTCACACCTGTGGTTGAGGCTTGTGACTTGGTGACTGGGCATGATCAAGTATAGAATAGTCATATGCTTGTAGCCCCAGAGCTGGCACAGCTCGAGCTAACTTGGGCTCATGTCACTGAACTCACAGTCCTCCTGTTTTTGGCCTTGGCTTGCCTGCACTGTGGTGGTGGGTGTGATGTATTGACTCTTACTTCCTTCTCCCTTCTTCCCTTTGCCTAGGTTTTTTTTTTTTTTTTTTTCTTCAAGGCAGGGTTTCACTCTAGTCCAGGCTAACCTGGAACTCATGCTGTACTCCCAGGTTAGTCTCGAACTCACAGGGATCCTTCTACCTCAGCTATTCCTAGTTTTGTTTTGCTAGAAGAATGCTCAGGTAGAAGACATTGCTCAGGAAGGAGACCCATGAAACCTTACACATTATGTTTTAGTTTTGAATTTCCTTGGCATTCCCTCTGAACTTAAGGCACTCCTCAAGCAACAGACATTCATATATCATAAATGTGCACACATGTGTATATATGCATAAGTACATCACTGACTCCAGTCATGAGGTTGATCAGGATTTAAACATGTTGAAGCCAGAGAGAACCTTGGGCCAAGAGGGACTATGAACACTTGTCCCCGAACACCTTGCACAGATGCATCTCTAAGACAGTGGGTCTGTCCACACATGAAGGAGCTGCTCTGCAATGCTGTGGAGACCTAAGCTTTCTTGGTAGCAAGTAGGGATCTCTTTGTTTAGCTGTGGGGTTTATGCAAGAAAGATCATCAGGCACAACTGATGCCACATCCCCTGAAGAGTATACTCTTAAAAGTCCCTAATTGTCACCATCCCTGTCCACTGTGGGTAGAAAGTGTTTGTGGGATCAATGTTCATGAGTATTGGACCCAACATGTGAAGGTTTGTAGTTGGCCCTACCTTGTCATCTGCTGTGTGGCCCTAGAATGTGACCCCAAAAGTACTTTGTTTGACACCTCTCTCCTCAGCCGAAGGAAAGAGATTTCTGTCTGGGTAAATGTGAAGCTCACCTGAGCAGGGCTCCTCCCAAGCTTTGGGAAATACTACCAGCCACCAGCAAGTGACAGCCACCCAGTATTGCTACTATTGTACTATGTTGTCTCATAAAGGAAGATAAAGGAAGGAAAGGGAGGAGAGGGTGAAGGGAGGGGAGGGAAGGGAAAGGAAGTAAAGCTTGGATTCAGTCACATGGAGCTTAGCCACAGGCTTCAGTTCAACAATGTCTGTTTCCAGAATTGTCCAAACTTGTCCAGTGGTACAAATTTGATGAGCTTGTATCAATTTTATTTTAGAGTAAGAATAATCGTCCACTCCGTACGAGCCAGATCTATGCCCAGGATGAGAATGCCACTCATACCCAGCTGTACACTAGCCACTTTGACCTGATGAAAATGACTGCTGGCAAGAGAAGTCCCCCGATCAAGCCTTTGTATGTTCCCTGGGCTCTCACTCATTAACTATGATTGCCTCAGCTGAGAGGCTGGTATTTGAAATGTTCTCTTGATTGGTTATGTTCTCCTTTGTTTATTGATTACTGCCCTCTTTTCTTTGCTGCAGGCTTGGTATGAATCCTTTTCAGAAGAACCCCAAGCATGCTTCAGTGCTAGCAGAAAGGTACCTTAATTTTTTTTAAATTTCCCAATAATAGTTTTAGACAGTGGCTGACACATATAAGTGAAGCTGCATATAAAGGCGCTACTGTGTGCTATATCTTAACTTTGGCTTTTATCTTTTAGTGGAATCAATTATGACAAGCCACTGCCTCCCATTCAGGTTGCATCTCTTCGTGCTGAGCGAATTGCAAAAGAGAAAAAGGTATGACACCCTGGTCCCTGGGCCCTCTCTGGAATAAGTTGTTGCTGTGCCATGTCTTGGCCTAGGCCAGATTCCATTCCTCCAGCAACTTTTTCCACTTGACTCTTCTAGGCTTTGGCTGATCAACAGAAGGCGCAACAGCCAGCTGTGGTGCAACCACCCCCCACCCAGCAGCAGCAGCAGCAGCAGCAGCAACAGCCACCGCCGCCCCCACCACCCCCACAGCAGCCACCACCATCATTGCCACAGCAACAGGCAGCAGGAAGCCAGCCAGCAGTGGGGCAGCCTGCTGTCCAGACACAGGCCCAGGCCCAGCCACAGCCCATACAGGCCCAACCAAAGGGACAGCCCACAATGACGACTGTGGGCAACACTGCTGTGTTGGTAAGAGACTCTGAACCCATAGCCTACAGACCTCCCTCCAAAGTGAAACAAGGCACAAGCATGGGTCTGCCCCAGAGGAATTCTGCTCATTCACCTGGCTTTGCCATCCTGTAGGGCTCATGGACTAGCTGTCTCACTGGGTTGGGAGGATGAGTCTACTCTTGGTCCAGGGATCTGGACTAAGAAGAACCTGGATCCTGAAGCTGAGCATGGTGTTCTGTGCTTGTAATCCTAGCATGTGGGAGGTTGAGGCAGGAGGAGGTCAGTCTGAGCTAACAAAACGAGACCCTGCCTAAGCACACATGCACAAATCTAGATCTTGGTCAAACATGACAGAGATGAGATTGCTGCTTCATTACCTGTAGGTAGGCAGAGCAATACCGTCTGAGCTTGTGTGCATGGAGGGCCAAAGTCAGCCACCTCCCGAGGACACACTAGCTACCTATATGCCTAAGCCATAAATGTACAAAATATCCAAAGATTAGAATTAGCTCTACAGACCAAAGTTGTTGGCATCTGTACTTGCTCCTTTCCTTGTGTGTCATGTCATTGTGTCACACAAACAGTGAAACCTCATATGAAGAGTTACATTTGTAGAGAATAGGCTTTGTGCTGAATAAGGGTAATGTTTCCTTCAGACTGTTAGCCAAGAATGAAAATATTTTTTAAAATATAATCATTTTCATTAGTTTTTTTTTTTTTCCTTATTGGGCTTCAGTGGGATTTTAGATGGATTTGGGCAACATTCTTTGTTCACTCAAACGTATATTTACTGTATGCCGATATAGCAGGGAGACCATAACAGTAAAGTAGACAAGACAGGCATTATCCTTGCCTGTTCAATTTGTCTTCCTGGGGAACTGAAGAGTGTGGAATAGACCAAGGTTAGTTTAATGCAGGCAGGAAGGAGTCAAGGATAGTGTTGGGTGGGTAGGAAGAGCCTTTCAGAGGAGGCAACATTTGAGTTGAGGACTCAACAGCAGGAAGGGAGTCGTTAGAAGGATGTTAACAGCATGCACAGAGGCTTGCACATGGCTAATGCGAGAGCACAGGGAGAGTGGGACCAGGCCAGGTAGTGAAGGACAGCATACATCATCAAGAGGGCTGACTGGAGGCAGCATGAAAAGGGGCAGGCAAGGCTGGAGATAGCCCAGGTAGTGAAAGGGAGCATGCAAAGTGGTGAGAGGGGCAGGTTAGAGGTGGTCTGAATGGTGAGGGGCAGCATAAAGATGTCAGGTTGGAGGCTGGGGGCAGCTGAGGCAAGGTGCTCAAGAGTTTGTATCTGCCTGGTGAAGTATAATCTTTGCAGGGCTTGTGTAAGGAGAGCTTGGCCTGAAGTTTACCTGACTTTTCGTTTCCAATAGGCAGGAACTATTAAGACATCGGTCACTGGGACAAGCATTCCAGCAGGTGAGGAGGGTTACAGAGGGTTTGAAATAGAAGCTTGGTCTTTATCCTCCTGTAGTCTCACCAATGTCCTCTGCAGGTACCGTGAGTGGAAATGTGATTGTCAACACCATAGCAGGTGTCTCTCCTGCCACTTTCCAGTCCATTAACAAGCGTCTCGCATCACCTGTGGCTCCTGGATCCTTGACTGTGAGTTATCTCTGTGCTTGGGAAAGACTTTGTATTTTGGGAATATTACTTTTTGAATGTTCCACTGGTAAGAAAATTATTGATTCAGTTTGAATTTCATAAAATAATAGCAGTTTTGGAACTCTCAGGTGTTACAGAACTGTTTTCTTTTATATTGTGAGGGAAGTATGAGTTTCACCCACAGAGCATGTTAGCATGTTTTCAGAGAGCAGAAAGGTAGAATATGAGACCACAAGTACCCAATCCAGGTGTGCCATATGAGTCTCACTGTGCATATCAGGAAGCAGGTGTGATATGGTTGCCTTGGGTAGCCAGTAACCTGGCTTCCCACATTCCAGAGTGTATATGAAGACAGTTGGGCAAGAGAGGAAGCTTTTTCCCTCTGTGACAGGGTAGAGACTAGGTGTGGAAAGAAGATGATGCCCCTTCCTCCTCCCCAGGTGGAAAGAACATGTCTTTCCTGGCAGAGTACATGATCAGAAGACACTCCAGTGTCAGTTACATGGTTTCTTTACTGTTTTACTGGTCAAACAATAGCATTAGAACTGTTATTCAAACTTACCTGCATAAAAGTGACACTTCAAAGCTGCTGTGCTCTGGAAGCAGCCTGCTGTCCTTTTGGGGTTGGAGAGTGCCTTTCCTAGGAAGATGTGGTTGCTGTGGTACCCTATGTGACCTGGTGCTGTAAGAAGGCAGCACATAGCTGGATGGCATTTGATATATAGTCCAAGAGTAGATAGATATACTTAGTAGGTTTGATGAAAGTACCAAGGGACATCAGAAGGGAAAGGACTATCCTCTTCAGATGGTACCAGTACAGAATAGAGCCATATGTAAAACAATGAGCTTTGGCCCATAATCCACACTTCTTATATGTAACAAGCCACCAGAATGGATCATACATAGGCCTCTATGTAAAACCAAAACCTTGAAAAAGACTTGAACCAGAACAACATTTCTGGAGGCAAACAGGAGAAAATATTGGCTGTTTTGGTTTAGACAAACATTTCTTTAGGATATGAATTCTGTGAATGAAAGATACTGTTAGACTTCATCAGTATTTAGTCTAAGTCCTTAAGAAACATTGAGAAAATGAAAGGCACATCTGGGAAAAATCTTGTGCACATTGTCTATGAAAACATAAGTGTGCCGACTGTTTGAAAATGCCTCACCTCAGTAGAGAAAAGACAGAGCAGTTCACTGAGAAGATACTTGGCTAGCAAGTGGCTAGCAAGTGGTCACAGAAAGATGCCCAGTACCCTGGGTTTAGTCCCTGGCACTAAGTAAAAAAGGAAGAAGGTGCTCAAGATTATTAGACATGTGAGAGATGGAATCGAAGCAGCCGTGCCTGTGAGAATGGTTTTAATGTACAAACCTGCTGTGCTCAATGCTGGGGAAGGTTGGAGCCACTGGAGTCGTACGCTGTGCTAGTGGGACACATCTGTTGTCATTCTGTCTATAAAATTAAAGAAGTGGTCCACTGCCTCCTGAGTGCCAAGATTACCTTCTTTTGTTTTTATTGAAGTTTAATTTACATATATGATAAAGTGTACAAACTTTAAGAGCAAAACTCAATGAATTTATGCATATGTGTATAGTTTATACCATATTTATATGTGAACTTATATACTAATTCTCCATGCTCAAATATCATATACTTGCATTTTATTCTTTTTTTGTTTTTGTTTTTCAAGGTAGGGTCTTGCTGTAGCCCAGGCTGACCTGGAATTCGCTATGTAGTCTCAGGTTGGCCTTGAACTTACGGCCATCCTCCTACCTCTGCCTCCCGAGTGCTGGGATTAAAGGTGTGTGCCACCATGCAACAGTGAAGCCTAGGGACTTTGGAATGTTATCTTTTATTTTAATTTATTTATTTGAGAAAAAAAGGCAGATAAAGAGAATGGGTGCACCAAGGCCTCTAGCCACTGCAAGTAAACTCTATAGACGCATGTGCCACCTTATGTATGTGGCTTATGTGGGTCCTCAGGAAGTGCCTTAACCAGGAAGCCATCTCTCCAGCCCTAATTTTTATTTATTTATTTGTTTGTATGTTTGTTTATTTCTTGTGATAAGGTCTTGCTCTAGCCTAGGCTGACCTGGAATTAACAGGTGGCCTCAGGCTGGCCTTGAATTCATAGTGGATTTTCCTACCTCAGCCTCCAGAGTGTTGTGATTAAAGGCATGTCGCACCATGCCTAGCCTAGCCTAGATTTTTTTTTTTTTTTTTTCTGAGGTAGGGTCTCACTCTAGCCCAGGCTGTCATGGAATTCACTATGGAGTCTCAGGGTGGCCTGAAACTCACGGCAGTCCTACCTCTGCCTCCTGAGTGCTGGGATTAAAGGTGTGTGCCACTGTGCCTGGCGTCTGTCCTGGTTTGTTAAAAAAAAATTTATTTATTTGAGAGAAAGATACAGACAGAAAGAGTGAATATAGGCATGCCAAGGCATCCTGCTACTGCAAATGAACTCCAGATGCATATGCCAGCTTATGCATCTGACTTACTGTGGGTCCTGGGAAATTGAACCCAGGCTGTTAGGCTTTATAAGCAAGAACCTTTAACATACTGAGCCATCTCTCTAGCTTCCAACTTTAGTTCTGTTTGTTTTTGGTTTTTCGTTCTAGCCCAGGCTGACCTGGAATTCACTGTGTCATCTCAAGATGGCCTTGAACTCATGGCAATCCTCCTACCTCTGCCTCCCAAGTACTGGGATTAAAGGCATGTGCCACCATGCCTGGCCCTAGCTTTAAGTTTTGGTTTTTCAAGGTAGGTCTCACTCTAGCCCAGGCTGACCTGGAATTCACTATGGAGTCTCAGGGTGGCCTCAAACTCATGGCAATCCTCCTTCCTCTGCCTCCTGAGTGCTAGGATTAAAGGCATGTGCCACCATGCCCAGCTTAAAGTTGTTTTTTAAAAAAATGTTATTTATTTATTTGCACGCAGAGAGAGAGAATGGGCACACCAGGGCCTTTAGGGTGCTACTTTGTGCATCTAGCTTACCTGGGTACTAGGGAATTGAACCTGTATTCTTAGGCTTTGCAGGCAAGTGCCTTAACCACTAAACCATTTTTCTAGCCCCCAACTTTAGTTTTAGACAGTATTGAATGATATAATTTTTAGTCAAATCTTCAAAAAAAAAATAAAAATAGTATGTAAAACAGACATTGATAAAGAACCCAGAGGGTGCACACCTTTAATTCTAGCACTAGAGAGGTAGAGGTAGGAAGGTCACTGAGAGAGTTCGAGGCCAGCCTGGGATTACATAGTGAGTTCAAAGTCAGCCTGACCTGACTTTGAGACCCTACCTTGATAAAACTAAAAATTAAAAAATAAAACATAAGCTGGGCATGGTGGTACACACCTTTAATCCCAGCACTCAGGAGGCAGAAGTAGGAGGATTGCTGTGAGTTCAAGGCCACCCTGAGAAATTCCAGGTCAGCCTGGGCTAGAGTGAAACCCTACCTTGAAAAACAAAAAATGATAGGGAAAGATTAGATGAGAAAAGAAGGTAACAGGAGATTAAAGGAAACATATAGCAACCAAGTTGCCTAGAAAGTGCAGAACAAGGGCTGGAGAGATTGTTCAGCAGTTAAAATATTTGCCTGCAAAACCTAATGACCTAGGTTTTATTTCCCAGTACCCACATAAAGCCAGATGTACAAAGAGGTACATGCATCTGGAGGGTTTTTTTTTTTTTTTTGTGGTGGCTGGAGGCCTTGGTATGCCCATTCTCTCCCCATCAGTCTGTTTATCATCCATCTATCTTATCTTATCTAATCTAATCTATCAATCATCTATATAACTACCTGTCTCTATCTCTAGGTATCTCTCTGCTAGCAAATAAATAACTTTTTTAAAAAGAACTTCTAAACAACAAGTAAAAAGTGCAAAACAGTATTTTGGGTTTAAATGCAAATGTTTAAGTAATGAAATATAAAAGGCTATAAACCAAGCCTTCCAGGAAGGCATAAGGAATGTCTGAACTGAGGTACTGGCAAGGGAAGGAAACACTTTAAGGAGCATTGAAAAAGTGGAACCAGAAGTGGTCTGTTTAGAGTATCCTGGCAGGATGTGGGAGGGCCTGGCGCCCCTACCCTTTCCATTCAGAGTGTGGTCCCCAGGAGGCCAGTATTGCTGCCAGTAGTAGACCAGGTGAAATTAGACATGAAAACCCTGAGAAGCTAGTTGGAGATTGAGGGCTGCAGATTCTGTCCTGCTTGGGGATGGTGCAGTTGGGATATGTGGAGGATAGTCAGTGATTCGTCTTGTTTCTGAGTGAAGCAAGAGAGATGGGGACATTATTCTATGAAATTATTTCTTTCTGTGATTAATCAGATTTTCTGTGAGACCTCACTGCTCTGAGGCTCTGAGTACTATGCTCTGAGCATATATCTGAGTGCTCACTGCTCTGAGCACTAAGTGTATAGGAATGTACCTTCTTGGTTCTAGAGTTTGGGGCTCTTCTTTCCTGTTCTGTGACTGGAAAGCCCTGAAGAGCCATGCTAAGTTATGTGATACTTGCCTGTATTTGTTTTTCTAGACATCTGGAGGCTCTGCTCCTGCCCAGATGGTCCACACTCAGCAACGAGCAGTTGGCTCCCCAGCCACTGCTACCACTGATCTGGTGTCCATGACGACTACTCAGGGTGTTCGAGCAGTCACTTCTGTGACAGCCTCTGCTGTGGTCACTACCAACCTGACCCCAGTGCAGACCCCAGCCCGGTCTTTAGTGACCCAGGTGTCCCAAGGTAAAGGGGCTTGTTTACTTGACTTTGTGTCTGTTTTTGGAGATTGTTAGAGCTGCAGCTTGCATGTGTTGTTCAGGAGAGTGGAGAATGGGAAGAAGATCTAACAAACCATTCTCTTCACAGCCACAGGGGTTCAGCTTCCTGGAAAAACCATCACCCCTGCCCACTTCCAGCTCCTTAGGCAGCAGCAGCAACAGCAGCAGCAGCAGCAGCAGCAGCAGCAGCAGCAACAGCAGCAGCCACCACCACCACCACCGCCACCACCCCAGCAGCAGCAGCAGACCTCCCAGGTGCAAGTTCCACAGCTACAGGGCCAGGCCCAGTCTCCTGCGCAAATCAAAACTGTGGGCAAGCTGGCACCGGTGAGCACATCCAGAACATTGCAAGCACTCTTGGCCTGTCTGTATGGCAGGTCTTGTTGCAGGACATAATTCAGAATGCATTGTGCAGAAATCTAGCATTGTATTTACTAGAACTTTCCATCCAGTAAGGCATGGGTTGGGTCGTGCTTTTGAGAAATGTCTCTGGGCTTGTTAATAACATGGAAGACCCTGCTGACAAGTATGCCACCACACTCAGATCTTGTGCATTGTACTGCCACAGCTTGTTCTCCAGAGGACCAGAAGGCCTGCATGTACCATTCTTCCTAGAGGAAGCTGGTGAAAAGGTGCTCCTTGGTGCTTTGTGGGGCTCAGGGACTGAAGTATGTTTTTTGAGTAGTTCAGTCACAACGTGCTTCTCAGAGATTACTCATTCGAACTCATTTGAACATTCTTGGTTTTGCCAGTCTGTGTCCACCTTGCTATCCTTTATATACATATATCTTTGTCACAAATGGAGAATCATGGTTATGTAGTACCAGAACTAGAAAAATACAATGAAAAGTACAGTGCAAACAAGATGATATCTTGCAGTTCTCACCAGCTGCTGAGTATGTTATGAGGCTTGATCTCCTGAGCTGCTGATCAGAGGCTGACTCACCAGATCAGAGTTTAGGCCTCCTCTATGAGGCTCAGGAAGGGAGCCAGGGACCTGTCAGTTGTCCTGTTTCCTTTATGACCTGCATCAATCAGTTAGCAATCTATTGGCACCTCCTGAGTGGGTTTGTAGCCATCTGGTTACGCACCTTGAGCCAGCCACCTTGGATGAGGACCAATAGCGGTATGTGGCTACTAAATAAGTAAAATATGATAAAGTATGACATTGAGTTTCTCTCAGTCACTACAGTCATGTTTCAGGGGATTCATGACCACATAAGGTCATGGCTACTAAATTGGGACAGCATAACACTATCCAGCCTGTTTGTGGCACTCCATTAGTTATTGTACCCAGAAATTTCTGGGCCCAGCTAAGGCAAATTGGTAGGCAAAGCTTCGACCTGAACCTATGCAAGAAGTCTTCTGATAACAAGTATATCCAGCCACTGAGACACCTGTGCTTCAGGCACCTTTTGTCACCCCATTGCAGTTGCCAGGAGCTTTGTTAGCCTACTTCTTCACCTGGTTCTTTTATTCTTCACCCACCTTTTCCTAATTCATTTTCAAAGTCATTTTTATTTCTGGCATGTCCAAAGAGATCTGGTAGCTGTGATCAATTCAGTATATATTTTCTTTGAAAAACAAAACCCACTTCTTAAAAATAAATTTGGGGGGGGCTCGAGGTAGGGTTTCACTCTAGCTCAGGGTAGCCTCAACATTTTTTTTTTTTAACTACTTCTCCTCCTTTCATCTTTGCTTCAAGATCTTATGTAGTCTTGGCTGGCTTTGAACTCATTCTGCATGCCTCCACCTCTGCTGGGATTACAGGCATATGCACTATACCTGGCTTGATATTGTGATGTTCTCACTTCTTTTGAAGACATTAGATTTATTACTAAGTTATTACAATTTATTTAAATAACTTGTGAAGGATAAGAACTTATAAAGCTTGTTATGAATTTAGTGATCTGTCAGGGTCATTGTCTCCTGTTTCTTTGATGAAATACTGATTTTTATTCAATGGCCACTTGGCCATGGGGACAGTATGCCGTCTATACATGAGCTAATGTACACCTGGGTACTTAGGGAGGCAGAAGGGTAACTTAGTCAGTTTGTGTGGAGGAGAACATGCCTTATTTGGGTTTCAGGAACACATCATCAAGATGCAGAAACAGAAAATGCAGCTGCCACCACAGCCCCCACCACCGCAGGCCCAGCCGGGCCCCCCTCAGCCACCAGCACAAGTACAAGTACAGCCGCCGCAGCCCCCTCAGCAGCAGCAGAGCCCCCAGCTCACCACAGTCACTGCCCCACGGCCTGGGGCTTTGCTCACAGGCACTACAGTGGCCAACCTCCAGGTGGCCCGACTTGTAAGTTCCAGTTCTTAACATTTCTTTACCAAGAGCAGTGTCTCTGCATTTCAGTTGGACTGCTATTGCTTGCTCAGGAGCATGTAAGCTGTCACCGCAGACTTAAGAAGTGAAGCAGGAGCAGTGATTTTTCACCCTCACGGACTTGATTTATCACCAGAGAGGATGAGACACTGTACATGTGGCATCTTGTGTTAGTAGTACTTAGAGAACTGGCCAAGTGTCACCAGGCCACTTGGGGAATGAATGATTGGGGGATGGTGGAGAGCAAGCAATGGGTTGGGGCACATTACGCAGGCTGTCCCTCTGCTTTGCAGTAGAGGGCTGGGACCAAGGCCAGTATGGCTGGAGCACAAGGCATAGTGCAGGTACATGAAAAACAGGCATGAGGTTAGGGTTTAGGGTACTAAAGGCAGGCATGAGGAAGTTCTTAGGTTCTATAGCCAGTTCACCCATAACCACTTGGCAGAAGGCAGAGCCTTTAGGGGATTGCAGGAAGGAATATAACAGAATACAAGTGCTTGGGGTGATACATGCTCCATGAACTTCAATGTGCTGTTGTCATAGCAGTCTGACTGGAGCATAGCTTGGTGTAGCTATCACTCTAGGTACAAGTGATAGCTGCCTTTCAGGAGGGCTTACCTGACCAGAGCTGCCCTAGGTACTTTGCACTTATATCTGATCTGGTGTTCAGACCCTCTAGGCAGGGGGAGGTGTACTATGTGTGAGCTGCCTTTTGCAGGTGAAGAAACTGAGGCACAGAAGTGCTCATTACCTGCTCAAAACCTATACCTGTCCAGTACATTTGAGCTAGAACTGGGGTCTCAGGAGCTCAGGTTCAGCTCTGTGAGTACTTGGCTCTTTTGTATAGATTTTTGCAGGAGGGCCCCCTCCACAAGAGAGGGAGTCCAAGGATGCTGCAAGAAGCCTGCCTTGCTTGTATTCATAAAAATACATGTGAGAATGGTAAGAGCTAGTTCAGGCCAAGTGGGAGCGAACAACGTGCTTCAGAGTAGATTTTAATAATTAAACTACAAACATGTGCATAGTACTTACTCCAACAGTGCTATTGAGTCTTAAAGAAATAATGGGGCTGTTACAAAGCAGTAGTGAATATAGGAGCTTGTGTTAGTAATGATGAGGAGATTAAGTGTCTATGACTAGAAATTTCACTAAATGAATTACAAAGAGCATCCACTTGTGTTGGTAATGATGATGAGATTAAGTGTCTATGACTAGAAATTTTACTAACTGAATTACAGAGAGCATCCAAAAGGTGGAATATCAAGTGTGTTAAGTTTTTCTTTTTTGTGTGTGTGACTTTGATGAAATACCTAAAAAAGCAACTTAAGGAAGGAGGGGTTCATTTTGGCTCAGTTTGAGGACATAGTCCATCGTGGTGGGAAAAGTATGGGGGTGGGAGTGTGAGGCAGCTGGTCACATTGCAGCTGCATTTGGGAATGTAGTTGCTCATCAGACTTTCCAGTTTCTTCTCCACCCTCCACCTTTCCCTTTTGTACATGTGGGGTATACAATGCATGTTCCTGTGGATATGGATGCCTGTGGAGGGCAGAAATCACCATTTGGGTATCTTCCTCAATCACTCTGTACTGTGTGTCTAGTGATATATTTATTTTATTTTATTTTTTTTATTTTGGTTTTTTGAGGTAGGGTCTCACTGTAGCTCACTCTGGGTTTTCAGGTGGCTTTGAACTCACAGTGATCCTTATACCTCTGCCTTTCGAGTGCTGGGATTAAAGGTGTGCACTACCATACCCGGGTCTTTTTTTTTTTTTTTTTTTGAGAAAGTCTCTCCCTCTGAACCTGGAGGTCACCAGTTGGTCTAGACTAGCCCCTGAGCCACAAGGATCAGCCTTTTTTTCTACCTCCCCAGTGCTGAGATTACGGGTGTGCACCACCATACCTAGCTTTTATATGGGTATTGGGGATCTGAACTTTGGTCCTGGTGCTTGTGTGGAAAGTACTTTACTGGCTAAACCATACCTCAGGCCCGTCTTTTACAAAAACCCTTTTATTTAGTTTATATACCCAGCCCAAATTCATGGTGGGTTTTCCCTTTTGAGCTAAACCTTTCTGGAAACTATTTCAGAGACATGTCCAGATGTATGTCTCCTAGGTATTCCAAATCCCATCAAGTTGACACATCCTCGTTCATATCCTCCCTCCCTTTCCCCTTCACTCTTTACAAATGTGTAAAAAGGTTATTTAAGAAGAAAAGTGCTTGGTAGTAGTGTGCAAGATAGATAGGAGCAGATTGCCTTGTGGGGGGACTTTCAGATGGACAATTATGGCCATGATCGTGATCTAGGAATGAAGAATAGTGCATTGACAAACATGACTGGGAGACAAATGAGAAGAGGTGAGCATCACACACTTAGAGCTCAGAATATGGCAACAGGGTTGATAGACTGGTCTTGTGCAAACTTTGTCCCTAGGCATCTTTGGTGAGGAAAGGAGCCTGTGTTAGTGTCATGACTGTAGATATTCCCAGTGTATGACTCATTTATGTTCTCCTATGTGCCACTGTTATTGTTTGACTTCGTCAGTTTTTATAAATTTTCTAGTGTCTTTGACCTCTTGTTCAGAAATATTTAAAAAGGCACACAATATCTCAATTTCTCTGGATTCTCCTATTATTTCCACTGTTTAGACCCGGGTTCCCACTTCTCAGCTGCAGGCGCAAGGGCAGATGCAAACTCAGACGCCCCAGCCAGCTCAGGTGGCCTTAGCGAAGCCTCCCGTGGTGTCTGTCCCAGCAGCTGTGGTCTCCTCACCAGGGGTCACGACTCTGCCCATGAACGTCGCAGGGATCAGCGTGGCAATCGGGCAGCCACAGAAAGCAACAGGTGCCTCCCCACAGTTCTCTCCCCTACTATATCTTTTTCCCACGCGTAAGCTTTTTCTGGTGGAGGTGGTTATAGTCTTACCTTGTCCCATTCTAACACTGCTTCACACATGTTATCCAGAAGTTCAATGTTAATTCCCTCAGGTTTCCAAGTCAAATTTTGACCCCCAGCTTAATCATTAAGTTTCTGACATTTTCCGTATCTTATTTTTTTTTTACTTTTGTTTAATTATTTTATTTTATATCGTTTTATAAGAAAAAATGGGTGTGCCAGAGCCTCCAGCCACTGTAAACAAACTCTGGATGCATGTGCCCCTTTTTGCATCTGACTTAAGTGGGTTCTAGGGAATTGAACCTGGGTCCTTTGGTTTTGAAAGCAAGTGTCTTAACCTCTAAGCCATCTCTCCAGCCCCCCATATCTTTATTTAACTGTCAAATGTGAGCCAGAAACACTTAAGTGTATTTGCCTTAGTAAGGTTTCAGGGTTTTCTGTTTCCTGAACAGCCCCCCACCCCAGCATGACTCTTGATGGTTCTTGCAGGGCAGACCGTCGTTGCCCAACCTGTACATGTCCAGCAGCTGCTGAAGCTCAAGCAGCAGGCTGTGCAGCAGCAGAAGGCCATTCAGCCACAAGTCGCCCAAGGCCAAACCACTGTCCAGCAGAAGGTAGTCCTTGGGTGGGATCTTGCCTCAGTGCATCTTGGTGTTGAGTATGAGGTTCCAGAGCAGATGGATCCTTTTGGGTTATGGGAGGTGTGGGCTTTAGGGTGGAGTTGCCAATGGGGTCAGTGACACTTGTTTTCCGTTCTTATTGAGGTGAATGTATATGTGAAGTGATGATGGGAGGATAGATGGCACAAGTCAGATGCAGGGTGTGGATTTGCCAGACTGCAAGGGGCCAGAGGGGCTTTCAGAAACAGGAGCATGCTGGAGCACTCCACTGTTGAGTTTCAGTAGAAAGGATAACTGAGTGAGGCTATAGAGGCTAAGGCCATGCTCCGAGATGGGCACGGTAGGCCCAGGGCAGAAAACCAGAGTGGTGCTAGGGATGGGCATACCATGGAGTTGTCCTGGGAGGATGCTGTGAAGGTGTTTAGATCATGTGGTGAAGGTTCATGGAGGCTGCTGAGGGTTTTGAAGCCTGGTCCTCACTTTTCTCTGATCTTCCACTGTCTTGTGTCTTCAGCTAACTGCCCAACAGATTGCTACTCAGGGCCCACAGCAGAAGGTTGCTTATGCTGCCCAGCCAGCCCTTAAAACCCAGTTTCTGACCACACCTATCTCCCAGGCCCAGAAATTGGCTGGGGCTCAGCAGGTACAGACTCAGATCCAGGTGAGTACAGCACCATTTTTGTATATAACTTAGATGAGAGGGGCTTTGGAGTATGGAGTAAGCATACCCAAGCTCCTCAGGCTAAGGAGTAGTCAGCCAAGGAGGTTGCACATTGCAGTCTTGTCCTTCCTGGAGATGTAGAGTGGCAGGCTTGGAGCGCATGGTAATGGGAGTTTCTTGAGGGGAGGTCTCAGATGCATGCTGCTATGTAGCCCGCCTCATTCCCTGTGTTTGAGCATGTATCCCTGCGTGGTGCTGCTTATTCCATGCACACAAGATGGTGTCATTGCTCAGCTATGATTCTGCAGACCCATCTGGGCTCTAAAGAAGCTGAATTCCCTGTCCTAATCTGGTGGCTGGGCTATAAGGAATGAGGAGCATGAGCTCCTTGCTAACTTGTTTCCAGTCACAGATGAGATTCCATGTTTTGCTGGTTTGTTGACCATAAGTCTCCTTTCTGAGGTACCTGTCAAGTTTGCTGCTGGCTTTATGTTCATATTCTGGATATTCATTGTGGTAGTGTATGGCTGGCTGCTCTTCACACTTAGCAGTATATTTTGTTTTTTGAGGTTGGGTTTCACTCTAGTCCAGGCTGACCTGGAATTCACTGTGTAGTCTCAGGGTGGCCTCGAACTCATGATGATCCTCCTACTGCTGCCTTCCAAGTGCTGGGATTAAAAGCATGCACCACCACACCTGACCTTAGCAGTGCTCCCTCCCCCTTTTAATTTTTGGTTTATTTTTATTTGTTTGAGAGTGACACAGAGAGAGAAGGAGGGAGGAAGGGAGGGAGGGGGAGAGAGAGAGAATGGGCGCATCAGGGCCTCCAGCCACTGCAAATGAACTCCAGATGCCTTGTGCATCTGGCTTATGTGGGTTCTGGGGAATCAAACCTGGGTCCTTAGGCTTCATAGCCAAGTGCCTTAACTGCTAAGCCATCTCTCCAGCCCAGCAGTGTCTTTTTTGGTGAGTGAAGCTTTATTCTTAGATACTGGGATGTCCCTGTATCTGCCCTTCTGGCTAGAACTTTTCATATCTTAAGAAATCCAGCCGGGCGTGGTGGCACACTTCTTTAATCCCAGCACTCAGGAGGCAGAGGTAGGAGGATCGCTGTGAGTTCGAGGCCACCCTGAGACTACATAGTGAATTCCAGGTCAGCCTGGGCTAGAGTGAGACCCTGACTTTGGGAAAAAAAAAAGTTTAGGCCATGGTCTGGAGAGATAGCTTAGCAGTTAAGGCACTTGACTATGAAGCCAAAGGATCTAGGTTTTATTCCCTAGTACCCACGTAAGCCAGATCTGCAAGGTGGCACAGGAGTAAAGTTTGTTTACAGTGGCAAGAGACCCTGGTGCGCCCATTGTCTATCTGTCTCCCTCAAATAAATAAGTAAATAAATATTTAAAAAGAAAAATCCATGCCAGATGCACAAAGTGGTATGTGTGTGAAGTTCATTTATAGTGGCAAGAGGCCCTGACACTCCCATACTATCTTTTTTCCTCCCCACTGCACTTAAATATATATGATTTTTTGTAAGAGAAATCTGGGTCCGAGGTTTTTTTTTTTCCCCCTTTGTTTTTAAAAATCAATGTATTTAACTGGGTGTGGTGGTGCATTTCTTTAATCCCAACACTTGGGAGCCAGAGGTAGGATCGCCGTGAATTCGAGGCTGCCCTGAGACTACATAGTGAATTCCAGGTCAGACTGGGCTAGAGCGAGACCCTCCCTCCAAAAAAAAAAAAGTATTTATTTTATTTGATTTACTTACTTGCAATTAGAGAGGTGCAGAAAGAAAGAGGAGGAGAATGAATGGCCACACCAGGGCCTCCTGCCACTGCATATGAACTCCAGACACATGTACCACTTTGTGCATCTGGCTTTATGTGGATACTGGGGAATTGAACGTAGGTCATCAGGCTTTGCAGGCAAGTGCCTTAACTGCTGAACCATCTCACCAATGCTAGTGGTTTTCTTTTAAGGCTTTCTGATTTCATTTGTCACTCGGTTGTTTAATCCTCCTGCAGTTGACCTTTGTATATAATTTAAAAGAAGCAGCTCAGTTTGATCTCCCCATTTACTTGCAACTTTGAAGACTGTTCATTAGATTAAAATGTCTATCCTTCATCCACTCCATTCTGAGATCTGTGGTTCTTCTGGGCTGTATCAGGCTGTCAAATGTTTATGCCTACACTGCCAGATTTAGTCTCTATGATTGGCCGCTGACAGGCATGTTCTCTAACCTGTCCTTTAGGAATGTTTTGGCTGTTGGTGGGTCTTTATACTTTAATAATAATAATTTATATTCTGTGATGATGATGATGATGATGATGATGATTATTTTTTGAGGTAGGGTCTTACTCTAGACCAAGTTGACCTGGAACTCACTCTGTAATTCCATGCTGCCTCAAACTCACAGTGTTCCTCCTACCTCTGCTTCCAGAGTTCTGGGATTAAAGGTGAATATCACCATGCCCAGCACTTTAATAGTATCAATTTGGGGGGTGGAGGGTTTCAAGGTAGAGTTTTATTTTAGCCTAGGCTGACATAGAATTCACTATGTAGTCTCAGGGTAGCCTTGTACGCATGGTGATCCTTGTACCTCTGCCTCCCAAGTACTGGGATTAAAGCTGTGTGCCACTATGCCCAGCAAAAAAAAATAAAATAAGTATTTATTATTTGAGAGGAAGGAATGTATGCAACTTTGTGCATCTAGTTTTATGTGAGTACTGGGTGGGGAAGTCAAGTTTGAGCCATCAGGCTTAAAGCAAACACCTTTAACCACTGAGAAAGCATCTCTCTGCCCGCACCCCCTACACACACACCTTTTTTCTTTTGAAGTAGTGTCTCAATCTAGCCCGGGCTGATCTGCAATTTACTGTGTAGCCCCAGGCTGGCTTCAAACTCATAGTGATCCTTCTACCTCACTCTCTTGAGTGCTGGGACTAAAGATGTACACCAACACAACCAGCTCTACTTTCATATTTTAAAATTTATAACCACATTCCAACCCCTGTTAGAGTTAGTAGAATTACTTAGATTCTTTTTTTTTTTTTTTATAAGACTACACCTCCCTGGCAGATAGATGGGCAGCTGATCAGAGCCACTCACCCTGACAAAATTACATAGATTCTTTTATGAGAGTTGACTTGGTAAAATCTTAGTTTTTGATTTACCAGTATATATCAATTGTTACTTAGGTCTTTTAATGCTTTTAGTTAAGGTTTTTATTTTTGGTTTTGGTTTTGCAAGGTAGGGTCTCACTCTAGTCCAGGCTGACCTGGAACTCCTCACAGTGATCCACCTACCTCTGCCTCTGAAGTACCTGGATTTGCCGGGCGTGGTGGCACACGCCTTTAATGCCAGCACTCAGGAGGCAGAGGTAGGAGGATCACTGTGAGTTCAAGGCCACCCTGAGACTACGTAGTGAATTTCAGGTCAGCCTGGACTAGAGTGAGACCCTACCTAAAAAACAAAACAAACAAACAAACAAAAAAAACCAAGTACTGGGATTAAAGGCATGCACCACTACACCCAGCAAGTTTTTTTTTTTTTTTTTTTTTGGTTTTTCGAGGTAGGGTTTCATTCTAGCCCAGGTGTTTTTGTTTTTTTTTGAGGTAGGGTTTCACTCTAGTCCAGGCTGACCTGGAATTCACTATGTAGTCTCAGGGTGGCCTCGAACTTATGATGATCCTCCTACCTCTGCCTCCGGAGTGCTGGGATTAAAGGCATGTGCCACCACAACAGCTTTATTTAAGTTTCTTTTCTTTGTTGGTTTTTCAGAGTAGGATCTTGCTCTAGCCCAAGCTGATGAGGAATTCATTGTGTAGTTTCTGCCATCCAGTGCTGGGATTATAGGCGTGTGCCACCATGCTGGGCTCTGGTTTTCTAACTTTTTTATTTTAATTAATTAATTTGCAAGCACACACACAGAGAGAAAGCATATGAATATGGGCACACCAGGACCTCTAGCCACTGCACACGAACTCCATATGCATGTGCAATCTTGTGCATCTGGCTTATGTGGGTATGTAAGACCCCCAAAACGAGGACCCCACGCTCTGCCTGGATATGGCGACACCCCAAATCACTCACGAGAAGCGATCTTGATGCAAACTGCAAGAGGATTTTATTCCAAGTGCGCTGGGGCCCACAGTCGTACACCGCACAGGGGTAGAGGACTGCAGAGCCCCGAATGCAGGAACGGGACAGTTTTTATAGGGTTTCTAACAAAGCCTGTGCGTTAGACCAATCATTTTTTTAATATCAGGAGCCCGCGGGGTGCGAGCCAGTCAGTTTGTGCCACCCCATAGTTTCTAAGCCAATTAGTTTAATTTGTTCAAGCCCCTCGTGGACCAATCATTCTCTTATGACCTTGGTGGTCAGCATTTACGCAGGTCCTTGGGTGGGAGTAGCAGAGTGTGGTATCAGTCTCCTATGACCTTGGTGGTCTGAGGCGGGCTGCTACAGCTTATGGTGTGAGCTACTAAGGCTTACAGTGTGGGCTATTAAGGCTTATGGTGCAGGCTTTTACAGAAACCAAATAAGTGGTTCACTTCATTACTTATTTCCCATCCTTGAGGGCTATCTCATGCCCTTTTTACCTAGTTTTATATTAGGAGCGGGCTCTGATATAATGAGAAGAGGGATTCTTTACTTGCTTTCAACAGAGAGTAAAGCCTGGAGTTTGAGGTATGCAGGGGCCCGCTTAAGCTCCCTTTGGAGCGTGATAGTATTTCTGGTCTTCTGAATTCTTGGGCCTTGTAGGTACAGGGAATCAAACTGGGTCATTAGGCTTTGCAAGCCAGCCCTTAACTGCTAAGCCATCTCTATAGCTCTTTTCTTTTTAATAAGAAAGGTCTTATAAATTGTGTTGAATTTATTATTTTTGGCAGGTGAGAGGAATGACTTGGTACCGGAGGACTAAAACCAGAGCCTCGTGTGTGCCCTTTAAAAATGTTTCAAAGTGGTCTGGAGAGATGGCTTAGTGGTTAAGGCACTTGCCTGCAAAGTCAAAGGACCCAGGACCCCGTGAACCAGATGCACAAGATGGTACATGCGTCTGGAGTCTTATTTGCAGTGGCTGAAGGCCCTATGCGCTCATTCTCATTTTCTCTCTTTCTCTCCTTCTCTCTGCCTCTTTGTCTCTCTCAAATAAATAAATAAAAATAGAATATATGTTTTTTTAAGTTTCACAGTTTTTAAAATTAATTTATTTTTTTAGGTTTTTCAAGGTAGGGTCTTGCTGTACCAGGCTAACCTGGAATTTACTTTGTAGTATCAAGGTAGCCTCAAACTCAGAGATTCTCATTCTCCTATGTCTGCCGCCAGGTGTGTGGGATTAAAGGTGTGTGTCACCATGCCTGGTTTATGATCAGTTTTATTGGTCAGATATCTTGAATTTACTATATTTTTAAAAAATAATTAGATATTATTAGAATATTTTACAAGTCACCTGTGATTGCACAAATACTTGACACAGGAAACTGTTTATACAAATACATATAAGTTTGTATACATCTTAAAGCAATTTTGATACAGTTTCTTTTTCTGATTCAGTCATCATTTTGGGTTTTCATTTACAGCATTTCTATCATATCCAACAAACCAAGTTACAATCTGTGGCTTCTTACTTTCAAATACTACTAAGGTTCACAGCAACAGGGTTTTTAGGCTTACTTTTTTTAAAAAACTAATGTTACAATTTATTTCATTTTCATGATTAAAGACATTAGATAGGGCACAGTAGACAGATGAAAGCAAGCACCTTTCCCACATCTGCATCTGACCACAGGCAGCATTTTTCCTTTTGAATGATGTGCAGATTAGCTTGAGTTGAAAACTGGCAGTAGCAGGTCTTTGTAATGAAGGTGCTTCTTCATTGGCAACCAAGCATGGTAAGTGTGAGCCATGCTGTGAACGCTGAGTTGGTCATCCAACTCAGGTTAAGGCAGGCACTGTTAAAAGCTTCCTCCCCTTCACTAACACAGGCCACCAGCAATCAACTATTACCACATAAAAATGAAACCGTGCTCCCCATTGATTGGAACTGTAGTGCCCGGGCCCCTTTTAAGACCATTAGCTCCCTAAGAGGAAAAATAGGTCCTAACCGACTGCTGTCATGTACAATGACCCCCGTAGAGTGTACCTAAGGTCCTTTGCAGCAAAAATCAAGATCACCTTGGCCAGTTCATCCTTACTTACATACAGGTGTGTTTAAAGCTGATTACAGACCATGTATTACAACCAAAATCCCAAGAAATTGTTCAGTTTTAGCACATTTCTGCAAGTGAGAAATCATCTTAAAGCAAGAGTGACAGTTCATCATCTTTTAGAAGAAGGGAAATCCAGAATGCAGAAACAAAAATCCCAAACTCATCAAATTCCACGTCTATCTTAATAGCCTTTGTTGACAAAATCCAGAGTCCTTTCTGTTCCTAATGTGAGGAATCCATCTTCAGGGTCAAGAAGAGTTTTCAGGCTTATCTTTGCCATGGCCCCTGAACTCCAGTCCTTCAATAGGAATCTCTTTCTCCTTTATTGCTTTCTGAACACACTGCTGGTAGCGCTTGAAGAGGTCGGTGCACGGGTCCCCAGAGCCGTCCCCTTTCAGGAACTTCTCGGCAAACCAGTGATTGAAACACCGGTTGTACTCGCGCTTCATGTCCGTGCAAGCCTCCCCAATGCTGTTCATGGCAAGGGCGGAGGCGGAGGCGGAGGCCTAGGCTTATTTTTCTACTCTTCCCTGAAATGGATGAATTCATATATTCAGCCTGAAAGAGGTAATTTAAACAGCATTCCTTCCTTCGAAACAGAACTTGGATCAGGTTAATTACCATGTTTAATCTTTTCATATTCCATTTAAACTAGACAAGCTGATAGTTTAAAACTGCTATACCAAGTCAACAGTGCCTACACTGCAAAAAAAGGAAGCCTGGGCTGGAGGGATGGCTAAGTGGTTAAGATGTTTGGACCCAGGTTAGATTCCTCAGGACCCATGTTAGCCAGATGCACAAGGTGGCACACGCATCTGGAATTCATTTGCACTGGCTGGAGGCCCTGGTACGCCCATTCTCTCTCCCTCCCTCTTTCTCTGTCAAATGAATAAACCTAAAAAACAATAAAAAATATTTAAAAAAAATAAAAAAAGGAAGCCTTAGGAATGAGTAAAGTACAAATATTAAGAAAGCTAAAACAGCTGATAGTGATTAGAAAACACTTTCAAATTCAATTTTTCCCAGCTGAAGGGGACAGAAAAGGCGTAAGGATGTGGCAGTAGTTGTACAAAATACTGAAGATCTGGGCTGAAGGAATGGCTTAGCAGTTAAGGCATTTGCCTGCAAAGCCAAAGGACTCAGGTTCAATTCCCCAGGCCAGGACCCACATTAACCAGATGCACGAGGGGGCGCAAGCGTCTGGAGTTTGTTTACAGTGGCTGGAAGCCCTGGTGCACCCATTCTCTCTCCTCCTTTCTGTGTCAAATAAATAAATATAAAATATATATAAAAAATACTAAAGATCTGAAAAAGGGCATTGAGGCCAGTGGTGTATCATTTCTCAAATGCCAGCAGATACAGACTCTTAAGATCAGCATTTGACATTATTGTGCTGTGGCTTCAGTATAGCCTAATGTGTAACCATTTGCCCAAAGCAAGTGATCACATACACTGAACACATTTGCTTAGAGACAGGACCACCATGGAAGCATGGTGTTCACTCCATTCCTTTACTGTCTCCATTTGGCTAAGTTGTCTTATTTTTTAGGTAGCATGAATTAACACCAAGAAATATGCAGCATTCTACAGTGAAGTTCCTTAGCACCCAGTAATAATTATCCAGTATCCTTAAAAAAGTTATGCATTAAGTTGTTGTCCAACAAGATTAAAATACAGCTTGTTCTGTTTCTCTTCTGTCTTGATTTCACTCTCACTCTCGTGTAATGAATTACTACAGGATTTCATCAAAATACTTGTAAGCAGTAGTTGGAAATGAATTACTTTGCATCACTAGAAGTATTCACTCATATTGTCATGGATCACATTTGCATATAACTAGGAGATGGCCAATATCTATTGTGATCATGTCAATGGATCCATCATTGTTCTTGTCATCATTTCTCAAAACACCATCTATTATGTTAATTAGTTCATTTTCATTCCTCTCATGTGGACATGAGTAATAGCTGTGGAGAGTTCTAGACCATCAAGCAAGTAAAATAATGGAGGTGCAGTTTTTGGGGAGAAATTTCTGCCTCTGGTTTTCTGATGACACATTATAGATGTTCCATGATATGCTTTTGGTTGTGAACTATGTTCTTGTCCAGAACCACACTGCCATGATGGGAGACACCAACCCCTGATCTTGGTCCCTGGCTTCCGAAGCACAAAAGGCGGAGAGAAGGACACACAGGAAAGGGTTTCTGAACAGCTGCAGGGATGTCATGGTCACTGGTACCTCAAGTTCCCTGCCTTGATTTGAAGCACTCCAGCATGAGCCTCTTTATGATCAGTTGTTTTTTTTTTTTTTTTGTTTTTTTTAATGGTCTGTGATCTGCAGTATGATTGTGATCCTTCTACCTCTACCTTCCTGAGTGCTGTGATTAAAGGTGTGTGCCAGCACACCTGGCCTGTGACCCAGTTTTATTTAAGGTTCTATTTGTAGGAATTCTTCATGGCCTGGGTGAAGGTGGTCTCTTGCTTCTGATGGCTCCTGTGGGCACAACAGAGTGTTCTCTGTGGTGTGACTTAGGTGTTTGGGTCTCAGGTGATGTTCTTCTGATCCCTAAACCTATTTCCTTCCTTTGCAGCCTGAGGCTTGAGGCAAACATTTTATGCTCAGTCCTCTTGGGAGGGAGAGATGTATATTCTTTGTGGCTTTGGTTTTTCTCACTTAATGGGGAATATATGTCTCTCAGGATTGCAACTGTGGGTAGTGTATGGCTCTTTTCTCTGCTCCTTACCAAGTCTGGGTCTCCACTTTTTGTCCTGTCTGCTGTGCCCTTTGTGACCTGAAGGTCTGTAGCCTTAGCTCTTACATGTCAAATGCTCTGGGCTAGAGCTGCCAGGGTACCTCTGCTCAGTAGTTGCAGGATCTGCCTGTGGTCTCCCCACTACCCCAAGGTAGGGTCTCACTCTAGCTCAGGCTGGTGTGGAATTCACTCTGTATTCTCTGGGTGGCCCCTAACTCACGGGGATCCTACCTCTGCTTCTCGAGTGCTGGGATTAAAGGCGTGCGCCACCAAGCCCGGATTGGTCTTTGTCTTTTCTCACCTCTGCAGGGACACGTCTTGGTCATTTGGTAAAGCTGATCTTTCATTTTTAAGTTTCAAGTTAACATTAGCTAATTTCTAATTTTTTTAACTTTTTTTTTTGTATATGCAGTTGCATTCCCAGTTCCTAATTTAAACACAGACATGGTGGCTCTTGCCTTTAATGCCTGCATCTGGGAAGCTGAGGCAGGAATATCACTGCAGGTTCAGGGCCAGCCTGGTTTGCACAGTGAGTTCCAGTCCAACCAGAACTATCTGTTGAGACCCTGTCTCAAACAAACAATCAAGCAAACAGACAAAAACCTAAAATTTATTTGGAGCTTTTTCATTTAAACTACATACTATAAGCCTGGGCATTGTGGTATATGCCTTTAATCCCAGTGCTTGTGAGGCAGAAGTAAGAGGATTATTGTGAGTTCAAGGCCAATTTGGGACTACGGAGTGAATTTCAGGTCAGCTTGACTAGAGTGAGATCCTATCTCAAACCTGCCCTCCCCCCCAAAGAAAAACCCACCATAATATAATTTGACAACTCCCCCTTTTTTTAGACAAGACCTTGAATTTAGACAAGACCGACCTCAAACTTGCAATCTTGCCTCAGACTCCTGATATATGCCACATCACCATACTAGGAATTTCAATCCTGTTTTACAATGTAATACAAAAACAGAACAAAGGACAGAGCCCAGCAGCAGCCTTTCTAGGAGTCTGAGCTCCTTCTTTGGGCTCATGTCCCTGATAGCACAGATTAAGATACAAATGACCCAAGCCCTCTGTGGACACAGATAGCAGGAGGCTTGTGCATTGAAATGTCCACAAAAAGTGAGCAGAAGCCAGGCATGGTGGCACGTGCCTTTAATCCTAGCACTCAGGAGGAAGAGGTAAGAGGATTGCTGAGTTCGAGGCTATCCTGACACTACATAGTGAATTCCAGGTCAGCCTGGGCTAGAGAGTGAGACCCTACCTTGACAATCCCCTCCCCAAAGTGAGTAGAGTGGGCAGTTGTTTTATAAATAGTTAGTTTTCAATTACAGGTTGAAGGAAAATAGTGAAAAAACCATTGAGGAAATCTTCATGCACCTCTAAATGAGGGCCTTGGTGTGATCCCAGCGCTCCATGGTCTGCCTAGCTTGCTGTCTGTTGATACAGTGCTGCCTGTCCAGGACCATTGTTCAGCCCTATATCTGGCAATGTTGCCAAGAACTCACAGAATGATAAATAAGCAATTCCTGCTCCAATCTAAGTTCTCTCATAAATTTGGAGTTTTACTAAAAATATTGAAATGAAACCAGATGTGGTGGTCCATGCCTTTAATCCCAGCACTTGGGAAGCAGAGGCAGGAGGACTGCCTTGAATTTGAGGTCACCCTGAGACTACTTAGTAAATTCCAGGTCAGCCTGAGCTACAGAGAGATCCTACCTTGGGGGAAAATAAATTTGTGTGTGTATGTGTGTGTGTGTGACTAGAATCAGCTCAAGTCACAGTGTAATGCTAGCTAGGGAAATGGGTTGATTGCTTCTTACTGCTAGCTCCTGGAACCCTGGTGGACATACTTAAAATTGCCCTTCTGTCACCTGCCATTGTTTTTGTATTTTTGCTTCCAAACTGAAAAGAAAGAAAAATTCGTGTGCAGATAGTCTTTTGAATTTTATGTTTGTGTTTTTTGTTTTGTTTAAGGTTGCAAAACTTCCTCAAGTTGTCCAGCAGCAAACACCTGTGGCTAGCATCCAGCAGGTCGCATCTGCCTCTCAGCAGGTAAGGTTTGGAGAGACATAGTGCCTGAGCAATCACAGACTAATAGACTCAGCACTGTGTTAGAATTGTGGTTTCCATCCCTAGGAAACAGGTCAATGATGAGACTCCCTCTTGATTTTCATAGTGTACAACCTGCTATTGTAGGACCACTGAGCTCAAGGACCTAACCTTGTGCCCTGTCCTAGACCTACTCATTCTGCAGGTACCCTAGGCGTGTCCCACAAGACTGGATCACTTCTGAGGAGCACATACCTATGCCAGCAGCATGAGAGCTGGGCAAAAATTGAGTTCTATCACCTATAGAACTCTCTTCCTTACCCAGAGCCCTAGACTTCTGTTTTTGTTTATAGAGCAATGTGTGACCATGTGGCGTAGTGCTCTGCCTAAGTGGAAAACAGTATTTAAAATACTCTCTTTGTTCAAGCTGTGTTGTTTTGTAGGATTTCAAGAAGCCATATAGCCCACCTACTGATCCAGCCCTGCTGTTCCTGAGGCTGTGTTGCTTGTGTGCAGTGACTGTCACTGTGGTAGTAGCAGGTTGTCTGGGGCTGTATTCTAATGACCTGTCTTCCCTCTTGGCTCAGGCTTCTCCACAGACTGTGACGCTCACCCAGGCAACAGCAGCAGGGCAGCAGGTGCAGATGATCCCTACAGTGACTGCAACAGCCCAGGTGGTACAGCAGAAACTCATACAGCAGCAGGTGGTAACAACAGCTTCTGCCCCACTACAGACCCCAGGGGGTCCAAGCCCATCCCAAGTTCCGGCCAGCTCTGATAGCCCAAGCCAGCAGCCCAAGTTGCAGATGAGAGTCCCTGCTGTGAGGCTGAAGACACCCACTAAGCCTCCATGCCAGTAGGAGGGAGGCAGATTGGTTACCATGGAGAGGTGGCTTTGACATGAAGAACACTGCTTTTTTACTGGGCTCTGCTACATAAGATGGGCACACTAGGAAAATTCTGTCCACATGAAGTTTCGTTTACAGTATGTTGAGCTGCAGGAAGAGTGGCCTGTGCTGAACACCCCTTCTTATGTATGTAACCAGTTAAAAATGTGACAGAGGCAATGCCTTCTCAGTGATTTCACTTTGTGGTTTTCCTCCAGGGCAGTACACACAGTGTGTTTCAAAAGCCACTTAGAATTTCTGTCTTACTGTGCACCACTTAGCACTTGGCAGGTGCAGAGTCATAAAATAAGACGCTAGCTCAGACACCGTCTTTGTTACAATCTACTGTGGTTTGGGAGAATACATTGTGGTCTTTCTGAGGTAGTGAAGTGATAGCAGACCATTGAAGACCCACTTCTCATTCCAGAGCTGCCACTATGGGCACCTCCCTTATAATGATTTGTTTGACTTTGAAATACTTAGTATGTATACCTTTCTTAATGTGCCAGGGAGTTTTCTGACTTGCATTACATGTGCTCATATGTTGACTGGATCTTCATCCCAAAGAGTACCAGTATTGCTTGGCTCTGTCCCATGAGGTAGGCCCTCATTTGAAGGAGCTTCTGAAGGCCACATGATCTCTGCACAGCTGTAAAAGATGCCTGGCTTTGAACCCAGTGTGCCAGACATTTCCACCAGTGTTCCTGTTTGGGCTGGTATATGAGGCCCACATGCCATGGACATCAGGTTGCAGATGTTGCAGTGAGTGACAGTGGAGTTGGGAGTAAGACCAATTTACTCCTGCTGCTACCTTACCCCAGGCTCAGTCTGGACAGTTGAACATCCTCTCAGGGGAGGCATGCATGGTGCCATCCCTTGTAGGCTTTTTTTTGTGGATTTCAAAGTCCTGCCTGAGCAACAGGACAGCTAGATGGAGCGCTACTGTGCTGCAATAGCAGGCCTGAAGTTGAGGGGAGAACACTTCTGTGCTCACTCTTTCTTTACCATGGCAAAGTGACTCATGCAGCATATTTATGGGCATGGCAGGTTGACAGTGGCTCCTCATTTGACACATTGGCCAAAATGAAAGGTCCATTTTCAACACCAGTACTGCAGCCTGCTTGTGCTGGTTTTACTCTTTGGCCCAGGAAGTAGGGCTATTAGATCTTTGCTGCCAGTATGACAGCATTGAAGACAGCTGTGGCACTGAGTCTGTGTCCTCCCTGTTGTGTCTGTTCTGCACCATCTGTGGCCTGTGTCTGTAAGGATGTGACAGTATGTCCTGGAACAAACCTAAAGCTCATATTTGAGCTCTTGACAAGAAATTTGAGAAGTAGCAGTCAAATATTGAAAATCAGAAGAGATTTGACATCTCAATTATTAAGTGCATCATCCCATCCTGTGTGTAGTTTGGTACTAAAAGCCACCATTCTGGATTGGTGTGTGCCAAGGTGGGGAAGGGACTTTTGTTGGCTTCTCCATACTTCATATCTGGCTCTTAGCAGCAGTTCCTGCTCCCTATTGTTCTCAGATGGGCAGAACCAAGTTTTGTGGTTCATCAACACCATGCTTGTCTGTCTTTGTTCCTCCCACCATGGTGGTGGCTTAAAGGTGGCACCTATTTCAATGTATCTAGACAAAGATGCCCAAGCTGGGTAGTCAGTGACAGGCAGGGGATTTTTTTTTTTTTTTGGCAGTTATTTTTGTTCACTTTGCAACCAGATAGCTATTGTGTTGAAAAAAATGTAAGAAAGCAGGACTGAAATTGTAAATACTTTGTAAACACAAGCATTTGTACTTAAAAGAATAGGGTTTTAAAGGGCACTTATGTTCTCCCAAGCAAAAGGCATAATAAAGTGACCTTTTTTCATCCTCTTGCCTTGTCTTTCATAGACCACTACCTAAATTAAGGTTATGTTTTGCCTTTGCAAGCCAAGAAAACAAGATACAAAGGCATGAGAGGCTTTATCCCCTTGAATTTCTCTTAAAAGGCTGTCAAAGGAGCAGGCTGTCCTCAAGTCCTTCCTCTGTAAATACTGGGCCTGACAGCTGCTCTGCGAAGGCACAGTGGGGGTCCTTGTGAGTCTGCTGCAGGACTTCATGGTACCAGTGAGGTTGCACATTGACCTTTCTGACAAAGTGCCCCCAAACCCTAGAATGAGATCCAGTGCCTGTGGGCATGGCCCTGTAGCATCTTGTTTGACATCCCCCTCGCCCCAGACAGGAGGATCATAGGTCTGATGTGTGCTGGGTATATGTTGGTGCAGCCCATGGGAGGTAGACCACAGGCAGGGCCTTTGCCAAATTTTGAAGTACACTTGCCCTTCCAGCCTTACCAGCCGTAAGGTCATGGGCTACTAACCACTTGTGGGGGAGCCTCTCATTCTCTGGTAAGGACCAGTCCATGGACTACAAACTCAGAGCGCTGGTACCACTGCACTTGCTGTGCTTTCTCTCATCATTCTCAATAGAGAAGATGGAGCCCACTACTCCATCATCCTCATTTGGCCTAGAGGCTGTACCTGTGCACAGCTGATGGGAGTTGGGGCCATGGAGCAGAAGTAATGTCAGACCTGAAAGGAGTACCTTTGAACCCAATAGCACACTTACTACCCCTGCCACTTTCTTGGGTCTTCCGCTCTGATGATAGATTACATGACAGTTGCTCCCAGTATCCACTTGCTCTTTTACCATAGCCTTGCAACATAGCCATTTGGATGACAGCCACCATCCTGTTCCTTTCATTCTCCATATCCTATCGCCCAATCACCTGTTTGCTGGTCAAGTAGCTGAAGCTTTTCACAATGCAGATCCAAGGAGCTTCCTATTCAGGATCCTTCCTACCTCACACAGGACAATGCTTGTAGCCTTATCTTCAGTGGTCTCAGCCCTCAAAAGCCTCTTTGCACTTGTTCTTCCCTAGTTGGAATGACCTCTTTCTTCAGATGCTCTCCACAGCCTTTGGACAGTCTCAGAAGCACTTTCTAGGAAGCCAGGCACCATGACCCATGCCTATAATTTTAGCATTCCAGAGTTACAGCAGGAAGATGAGTTTAAGGCCAGCCTGAGCTACGTAAGTGTCTTAAAAAAGAAAAAAGGGAAAAATAATTACTTCCCTGGAAGCTTCCCTTGAGATTACCAGACATTCCCAGGACTCCCAGCAAGCTTATAGTGACTGCAAATGGGTATCTCTCTCCAGATAGCAGGGCCCTCAAGCACAGGTACAAGCAGGTTCTACTCCAAAGAACATCAAATTTCCTTCTAGTTTTAGCCTGTATTTCTCAAGACATTTTATTTATTAGAATAGGCATTCTAGGGCCTCTAACCACTGCTGTCAAACTCCAAATTGGTGAAGTGTGCATCCACCCAGCTATTCATTCACCCATCACATTCTCTATTACCTACCGAGATGGAGGCCAGCACACAGCCTTGCTGAACTCAGCCCTGGCAGTTACTAGGAAGCAGCTCTGGGTACAGAGGAAGAGCCCCATCGTGGGAGAATGGAAGTGATGTTAGCCCGAGTCTGGGACAAACACGAACATTCTGGATAGTGGAGGAAGGAATGTTGGAATAGCGAAGACAGTACCAATGCTTGGTGACAAGGAGTGTCAGGATAGCAGGGAGGCTTGGCTGTGTTAGATCCAAGATACTAGAAGGCCTGGGGCTTAATAATAGTGAGAGGCCTCCTCAAATCTGTTCCCAGAGCTAGCCTTTTATACAGTGATTCCATGACAGCATGGCCATCCATACCGGGTTGCTTTCCTGTGTGCACCTTGCACATCCCAAGTGGCAGCTGGTAGCTTTAGTGGATTCTTGTTTTGCACCCTACCTTTTCTAAAATTTTGATTCCCTTATGAAAAAAAGGGTTTTACATATTAGGCAAGTATTCTGCCATTGAGACACATCCCCAGCTCTGGTTTTTTGTTTTTTTTTTAAACACAGATGAAATCAGTTTGTTGTTTAAAAAGTTTGTTTATTTTTTTGTTTGTTTTTCAAGGTAGGGTCTCTCTCTAACCCAGGCTGACCTGGAATTCACTATGGAGCCTCAGAGTGGCCTGGAACTCATGGCAATCCTCCTACCTCTGCCTCCTGAATGCTGGGATTAAAGGTGTGCACCACCATGCCCGGCACAAAAAACTTATTTTTTTTAAACTTTTTTTGTTGTTGTTGTTGTTTATTCTTATTTGAGTGCAACAAAGGGGGGGGGGGAGAATGGATGCACCAGGGCCTCCAGCCACTGCAGACAGACTCCAGATGCATGCACCCCCTTGTGCACCTGGCTAATGTGGGTCCTGGGGAATCGAGCCTCGAACTGGGATCCTTAGGCCTCATAGGCATGTGCTTAGCAGCTAAGCCATCTCTCCAGCACTTATTTTTTAATATATAAAAATTTCAACGGAGCCGGGCGTGGTGGCACACGCCTTTAATCCCAGCACTCGGGAGGCAGAGGTAGGAGGATTGCCATGAGTTCAAGGCCACCCTGAAATGACAGAGTTAATTCCAGGTCAACCTGGACCAGAGTGACACCCTACCTCGAAAAACCAAACCAAAACAAAACAAAACAAAAAATTTCAGCGGGCATGGTGGCACACACATTTAATTCCAGGACTTGTGTGGTAGAGGTAGTAGGATCACTTTGAGTTCCAGGCCAGCCTGAGACTACACACTGAATTCCATGTCAGCCTGGGCTAGAGGGAGACCCTACCCTGAAAAACCAAAACAAATTTTCAAAAACAGATCAGTGCTGTCCACTTCTTGGCTATGTTCAAATAAGGACTTAACATGCTGAGTTTATGGTAGCTAATTAAAAAAGTACTGTCACCATGAAAATGCTGTCCAGGCTAACCTTCCCCTTCCAGGCTCACCTTATTTTCTCTGCAGGCATGAGATGCTAATGTTGGAAGTGCATAATCTGCAGGGTCACCTTGAAGCTAAGCCTAGCCCCTTAGTCACCTGAAAAGCACCATGCCACCAGCCCTAGGGCAGCCTTCACCTTCACTGGAGTTTACATTTAAGACCAATTGGACCTCTGGCCGTCATGCTGTACACCTGAGCCATCTTCTAGGCTTCTGGCCCAGTTTTCCACTAAAAAGGAAAAACAAACAACAACAACAACAAAAAGCCGGGCATGGTGGGGTACACCTTTAATCCCAGCACTCGGGAGGCAGAGGTAGGAGGATCGCTGTGAGTTCCAGGCCACCCTGAGCTACAGTGAGACCCTGCCTCAAAAAAAGAGAAAAAGAAGAAAATGCGCGGTTTCCACTGGCTGCTACTTCAAGGATTTTCATCTTCTGCTCACAGAATATGCAGTGCTCAAAGATGGTGACTCATTTCAGCAGGAGGCATCACTAGTTTCCCAAATCCTTGCCTAGGCCACCTTTAGCTTCTGTTCTTCCTGTGGAGAGAGGGAATTTAGCATCACATGCTTCCTCCACTGCTGTCTGTATGTTCCCATCCCTGCACATGAGCTTAGGCCAGGCACCTGAGGGTACCTCTTGTCTTCCCTCACTTTTCTTGTATTCTGGGCTAAGGCTCAACTTGCAGAACCCCCACCACCCAATCCCAGTACCCCTTACCTTGACAATCTTTTCAAGCTGGGACAAGGCCATCTCATACCGAGGGACTAGTGGCTGCAGGAACTCACTGGGGATCTCATGGTGCACCAGCTCAGGCACCCCAGCCTCTACTAGCATCTGAAGGAACCTCCTTTCCTAGAGGGAAGGGGTCTGGGTCAGCCCAGTCCTCCTCCCCCCAGCAGCACAAGGCCTCCCCACAGTGCCTGCCAAGACCCACAAGGCCTCACCTGTACTTTCAGAAGTAGAGTGAAGG
This sequence comes from Jaculus jaculus, assembly GCF_020740685.1. Taxonomy (NCBI): domain Eukaryota; kingdom Metazoa; phylum Chordata; class Mammalia; order Rodentia; family Dipodidae; genus Jaculus; species Jaculus jaculus. The sequence goes on along the minus strand of NC_059109.1, from coordinate 74,227,521 downwards.
CCTGTCCGGTTTTTCCAGCTCGAGCTGTTCTCCCAACCCTGAAACCAAACATGGCTATTTCCAGACAGTGGTGCTGACCCATGGGGACCTAACAGAAAGACAGTTCCCCTCCTGGCCATATTTCACCCAAACTCTTGTGCATAAACCACCCAGGCTCTCACAAGCACTTAACTCCATTAGTGACCATTGATCAGCTCTCACCTGTGCACATAGGTCCGCAGGTACTGAGGGGCATCATAGTTGATTACCAGCTCTACCCCCTGCACGTCAATGCCTCGGGCAGTGGCATCTGTGCTGATAAGGCTGATGGGATACATACAAGCTTTGAGAACTCAGCAGGCCAGGATGGGTGGGGGTATACATACATGTACTCACCCTGCTGGGGAAAACTCTAGGCCTCCCTGGAAACTACCATGGAGCCCTGACAAGGAATGGGTACCCGGACTCCACATGGCAGGTTCTGCTCAGGTACTCACAGCTGGATCTTGCCCTGTTCAAACTGCTTCAGAACCATCCTCCTCTGGCCAGGACCATAGCGGGAGGAGAACTCAGCCACACTTACACCCCCAAAAGCTTGCATTAGCAGAAAGAGCCTGGAAAGAGAAGGAAGCAGAAGCCAGGTGGTGTCAGAGTCCAGCCTGTGTTAGCTACACCTGTCTCCTAGCCCAGCTTACCTGTGAGAGTTCTCTCTAGAGTTGGTGAAGCAGAGAGCTCTGGTAAGTTTCATCCTGAGAACCAGGTGCAGGACAGCGAGTGGCTTGGAGTTGAGTCTGCAAGGCACATAGTGGTGCTAGGAGAAACAGATTGTAAGAGCTGACCAGGAATCCTGGGCTTGGGTTCCTCCCTGCCCTACATTCCCCATTTGCTTACCGTAAGACCCACAGGGAAGGCATACTTCCCCTCTGAGACTTCTTCCACCGCCATATCTGTATCTCTGGGGTGTTGTCTGTTCACCAGCCCTGTGGAAAAAAGCCTGGGCTGGTAGAGATCAAGTCGTTGGAGCTTCTCAGGGTTCTGGGTCAGGGTAGCTGAGAATAGCAGCTTTTGCAGAGGCATCTGGGGGAAGCAAGTGCTGGAAGGTAAACAAGGGCTTATTGGCACAGCAGGTTTCCTCAAAATGCTGTGACTCCCACCACAATGTGCACTAAGGAGTGTGTGGAGCAGCCAATCCCTGTACAAGGCAGGATACCTGGCAGTGGTCACAGACTGGGGCTGCCTCCTCTGGAGCAAGGTACAAGAGTCTGTGGGGCTGTCACAGTGGAAGGCTGCCGCCACCACCCGTGGCAGCCAGGACTGGTGCATGCTATCTATCATCCGGTCAGCTTCATCAATGACCTGCAGGAGGCAGGAGCCAGGGTCAGCTGGATTCTGATGAGGTCACCCCATCTTGTTACACAATGGTATTGGGCCTACCAGGAAACGGAGCTGCTGGAGGCTAAATCCTGGGGTCTGGTCAATGTGGTCCACCAGGCGACCAGGTGTGGCCACCACAATATCAGCCAGGCAACGGTAACCATCAGCTCTACAGATGAGAGACTCAGTGGAGGGAGGCTCCTCCCAAGACTATTTAACAGCAAGGTGCTGCCTGAATCACATTCATAGCACCAATGCCACCCCAACTCTGGACACCAGCTGGGCTGAGGAGGGTCCCTTTGAGAAGCCCACCATCTGGCAAACCTACGTCTTCTGGACAAGGCTCTCCTGCTCTTTGGCCAGTGACTTCTGTCCAGTTACCAGGGCAACCCGCAGAGGTGTGGCATCCGTGTAGATATTGAATACTTTGCTTACCTATAAGAAGAGTCTGTCATGGCCTAGGTAAGTGCTGGCCACCTCTACAGCAAGGACTTGGGAGTTTACTCTGGGTCATTAAGCATTCAGCTCATGCAGCAGGGCAGTTGAGGCTGGGGATATAGACTTCTGGGTGTGGGGCTGATAATACCTGCTGGGCCAGCTCCTTGGTGGGCAGTATAACCAGGGCACGGATGTTGCAGACCACTCGATACAGCAGGGCCTAGAGGAAGGGTCATCTATGTCACCAAGGTAAGCTCTCTATTGTGCCCTAGCTGGAGAATGGGACCCCTATACTCACCTGCACCACAGGGATGACAAAAGCCAGGGTCTTGCCACTACCCGTTGGGGCAGAAACACAGAGGTCACTGGGCTGGTAGCCACCTCTACCTACCAGAAACCCACTAGTTGAGCTCTCTAGGAGGGCAGGAATTACAGCTGCTTGGACTGGAAAAAGGAAGGCAAGGAGGTCAGGTGTATGCCAGGACCAGCCACTTCACCCAGGGACTTACTCTCAAAGATGGTACCATGACTGGAGGACCTAAGGGCTCCTGAGCTCAAGGATGCTAATGCTTACTGGATGTGATCTGCAGCAGACTCCTCTACACTGTGGCCCTCACAACCCGGGGGGAGGGGAGGAAGGGGGAGGGGGGAGGGGCTGCTCCAGGAGTGCCTCTGACCACCTGTTCAGGGCTTAAGCACCTGGAAAGTAGTAAGAGATGCCATGTGCCCTCAGCTGTTTCTGCAAGTCAGGGTGCACCTCAGGGATGTCCTCAAGGGGAGTAAGATCCTCAGTGACATTCTTCTCGACATGGCATGGCTCAGCCAGCCACTTTGGCAGGAAAGGCTGGACCTAAGAGTAAGAAAAAAACACGGGCGTGGTGGCGCACGCCTTTAGTCCCAGCATTCGGGAGGCAGAGGTAGGAGGATCGCTGAGAGTTCGAGCCCACCCTGAGACTACAGAGTGAATTTCAGGTCAGCCTGAGCCAGAGTGAGACCCTACCTTGAAAAAGAAAAAGAAAAAGAAAGAAAAACCAAAATCAATTAAAAAAAAAAGAATTTTGGGCTGGAGAGATGGCTTAGCAGTTAAGCACTTGCCTGTGAAGCCTAAGGACCCCGGTTTGAGGCTTGGTTCCCCAGGTCCCATGCTAGCCAGATGCCCAAGGGGGCGCACGCGTCTGGAGTTCGTTTGCAGAGGCTGGAAGCCCTGGCGCGCCCATTCTCTCTCTGTCCCTCTATCTGTCTTTCTCTGTGTCTGTCGCTCTCAAATAAATAAAATTAAAAAAAAAACAGGAGATAATTGGAAAACAGGAGTGATTCTATAGAGGGTGGAGTTGTATTGTCTATACTTATGGAAGCTGTCAATACCAAGTTTAGAGAAAGAGTAGGAGAGTTCTGCAGAGCCCTCCAGGCGGGGACAGTAGAACAGGTAGGAACTGGAAACTCCAAGTGAAAAGACCAGATTTCTGATCAGCCTCTCTTCCCAGCCCTCCATCACCCAGTCATCATGGAGTCTTCAGACAAAAACACACGGAATCAGCATGACATGGTGGTGCATACCTTTAATCCCAGCACTAGGGATGCAGAGGTAAAAGGATCACTTGAGTTCAAGCCCAGCCTAAGACTACACAGCAAATTCCAAGTCAGCCTGGGCTAGAGTAAGACCCTACCTTGAAAAACAACAAACACCACCAACCAAACGAAAAAAAAAAAACAAAAGAACGCAAACAAATCTGCACTTGGTACTCCTCCCGCCTCAGGCTGGTCCGGACTTGCATGCACCAGGTTGTCAGGCACACCCTGAGTTCACGGAACATCTCTGAATTGTAACCTGTAGGTTACGAATGCTCGAAGACGCTCTACCAGGCCTCTCGGTTTCTGTCACCTCCATGGTCTCTACCTTACGTACTTCCTACCGAAAATTTCCCTACTAACACAAAAAAGCACCCTGGGCAGGCGGCTAGAAACCCCCACGGGGTTACAAGATGACGGCCCGCCATCTCCCTCCCAGGAGACCCGTCAGGACAGCTCACCTTAGGTGTGTTTTTCCTCGCGAATCCCCCCAGCACCGGACCGGAAATAGGGGGTCTAGTCGCCTCCGGCAGACGCACTTCTGCGGCCGCACTGGGCTTCTCCGACACCGCCTCGCTGCTTCCTGCGCGGCAGACACGGTGCAGGTGGTGTCAGCCCCGCAGCCCCGGAAGGGACCCGCCCGCGATTCCCGCCCCTAGCCCCTTCCGGTCGACCCACCAGCGTCCGTGTGCTCAATGTCTGTTTTCCGTCGCTTTGTCCTCGGTAAGTCTGGGTTGCCAGTTGCCGAGTCGCTTACTCGCCGCCGCCGCCGGGGCCGCCGCCTCCGTCTGCCCGCCGCCTCAGAGGCCGTCTCAGCGGCCGTGGGCTCTGGCTCTCTGCGCTGCCGCTCGCGGGCCCGGCTCTGCAGTCGCTCGAGCAGCGCAAGCGCCCGGCCGCCCACTTCGGCCTCGGATCCCGGGGGCCCTGCAGCTTCGGGGCCCGCGTAACGCGCGACGTGGAACAGCGCCATGCCGTCGAAAGCCTTTAGACCTGCTCGGCGCACTGCGATGACGTACGTCAAGGCCTAGACGTCACGGGTGCGCCGGCAGCGCAAGCGCAGACTCCAGTTTTTGCGCGAAGCAGGCGGTGGCAATGGAGCTGGAGTCCCGCACCGTGGGGTTGCGGCCGCTAGGCCACCTATTGCAGGCGGTGCTGGAGAACCGCAGCCAGGCCAACTCGGTGTTCGACATCCTGGCTGTGCTTCAGGTGGGCTTAGTGGGTGCGAGACGGGTCAAGCTGTCCCTGGGGCAGGATGGCAGGCATCACTGCCCGGCCTCTCTCTTCAGTCCGAGGACCAGGAAGAGATCCAGGAAGCAGTGCGCACGTGCAGCCGACTGTTCGGTGCCTTGTTGGAGCGGGGAGAGTTGTTCGTGGGCCAGCTGCCCTCCGAGGATACGGTCCTGGCAGGTGAGGGGTCCGGGGACCTCTCCGTAAGGCCTCGTCTCTGGGACTTTGCCAACTTGGGAGGAGTGCCCCAAGCCCTGGCCCCGGCCCCGTCATAGAACGTACAGATTGGTGGGAGCACTCACCGAGCGCATTGTGGGGCGACTATGTTGTCACCGGCCATGGAATCCATGTGTCTGTGCTAGGTTTAAGTGAACATGAAATTTTCCTTCCTTCCTTCCTTAGTTTGGTGCTGTCTCTTAAAATGAGCCTTACGTCCTAATTTCTGGGACATCTAGGTTCTGAGGCATAGTGAGGAGAGTTTCAATATCTGGTGGCTCTGTCTACAGGACCCAGAAAATGGTTTTTCTTAGCCCTGATCTGGTTTCCACTGGTAGAGATGAGAAACAATGGAAGGGTGGGCCTAGCCTGGTACACAGTAAGAGACAGCTCCCCCAATTCTGTCCTCAGGGCCCCAGGGAGCCACTCATAAGTACAAGGTATGGATGAGACACCGCTATCACAGCTGCTGCAACCGCCTGGGGGAACTCCTGGCCCACCCCTCCTTCCAGGTCAAGGTGAGTCTTTGACCCATAACCTCCAAAGTAGTCCACACTGCAGGAGAAGGGCATATGAATGTGGACACCTCTTACCTTCTAGGTAAGGCTGCTTCTACCTAGACATGGTCCCTGCCACTCCCTGACTTTCCAGTGTGATTGCATGGATCTATTTGACCCTGAAGGTGTGGAGTTTGCAAAACTGGTTCTGGGTACCCTTGCTGACCTTGAGTGTGGTCAAGAGTGTCTCACAGTTAAATGATATGAGAGCAGTCAAGTGGCCTGTCTTGATTACCTAACTTGCACTCCCAGGCTAGATCCTGGCTCAGTCCTGATTAACAGGATTGTGTCACTGTCACCCCCATCTCATGCGTGGAACTTGGAACAAGATAAGCCAGGGTTGCCTTTCTTTTTTTCTTCTTTGAGGTGGGGGTCTTACTCTTGCTTAGGCTGACCTGGAATTTGCTATGTAGTCTCAGGGTGGCCTCCAGCTCATGGCGAGCCTCCCACCTGTGCCTTCCGAGTGCTTGTGTCTAATTAGAAGAGGCCCTCAGGTAAGGTGTCAATGCCACTCTCCCCTGCTTCCCAGGAGCTGGCCCTGAAGACACTGATGAAGTTTGTGCAGTTGGAAGGTGCACAGCCCCTGGAGAAGCCCCAGTGGGAAGGCCAGTACCTCTTCCCCCGCATGCTTTTCAGGGTAAGGCCCTAGTAGGACCTGGAAGACTACATTGGTTAGTCTGGGATTGCCCTTGGAGTCAGCTGCCTGAGCAGACAGCTGGGCGATATGATGTTTCTACCTTGCCTTCACCTGGGAGTGAGTAAAGACTAGCAGGTGGCTTGGCAGTAGAGGGGTTGTGGCAGATGGCCTGGTGGTATGGGTCTTAGTACAGCTTTGTCACCTTGCCTGGCTGTTGGCACCACTCTAATGGAGTCACTCTGTCCCTGCACTCACACAGGCAGTGGTGAGAGGCCTACTTTCACCTGAGGACGACTGTAGCCTGCTCCTCTCCCAGTTCTGCGAGTACTTGGAATATGATGATATCCGCTACCATACAATGCAGGTGGCCATGGGCATCATGGCCCGGGTCATCAGCCAGCAAGCTGAGGTGAGCAACTGGGTCCACTTGCCTGGCACCTCAGGGTGGCAGTTGGATACTCAGTACAGGCTTCCTACAGGTGTCTACCACCTTCTGGAATAATTCCTTCTTCTTGTTGTCTGCCATGAGTCTGCCCCACCAGGAGTGTGACCTCACCAACTTCTATGTGAAGCACACACGTGAGTGTTGCGTTACCCTTGAATGGACTTTTTATCCTGATCCACAAGCACTACTTGTGTCTGCTAAGTGCACTCAGTGCTGCCCCATCTGGAGGAGAGCTGCTGAGCAGTCATGAGTCCATCAGCCTAGCCAGTGCCATTCCCTCTTGGGAATCAATGACTCCTCCTTGCTGTCCTTACAGAACCATCGGACAAATGGAAGGTTGTTCACCTAAAGGTGAGATACTTTAGAGGTTTGAGGCCTTTCCTTGGGTGCAGGCCCTTCCCTCCCACCTGGAACCTGTAGGCAGTGACATGTATTAAGATACAGTCTCAAGTGATGCCATCTCCACCTTCCCTGTAGCCACCTTCAGATCTCTGCCTTGTCCCTCCTGGTATCACAGGCTGGCCTGGGGTTCTTGGGAATAAGGACCTCAATGGGTATGAAGAAGGCTGTGTAGGGTGGACATGGGCAGGGAGAGGCTGTGTTGGGAGATATATGCAGCATGGCCCTATTGCAGGAACACAGGAAAGCATTCCAAGAGATGTGGCTCAGCTTCCTCAAACACAAGGTAGGGCTAGGTTGGTTGGGGGCACCCAGGTCTTAAAATGTAGGGGAGCATGGAAAATAGTGCCATGACAACCCACAACCTTTGTAGCTACCTCTCAGCCTCTACAAGAAGGTGCTTGTGGCCATGCATGACTCCATCTTGCCCCATCTGGCCCAGCCGACTCTCATGATCGATTTTCTCACCAGTGCCTGCAACATGGGTGAGTGGAGTTCCTGGCCGGCTAGTAGGAAACGGGGAGTGGGCATAGGCCCAGTTGTATCTCCTGACTGACAAGGTCATTGGCTCAAGGCTTAAGTCTGGCTCTTATGTGGGTGGACTCAGATGGTGGCCCTATGGACTGGCCACCTCAGCTGGTCTTGTGCTACCTATACCAGCCTGTTCTCAGCTGTGGCGAGGTTTTCAGGTCAAGTCTGGTCTCATGTCTGTCTGCATCTCTGTAGGTGGTGCCATCAGCCTCCTAGCCTTGAATGGACTTTTCATCCTGATCCACAAGCACAACTTGTGAGTATCAGCTAAGTGCACTCAGTGCTGCCCCACCTGTCATTCCTCCTTCCCTCAATGGGCAGGATGCTGGGGGATCCCAGGGGACTCATCTGGAAGAGGTTGAGGTGAAAGAGGGGGGCTGAAACCTTGAATGTCTGGAGAACTGCGCTCTCCCACCAACTGACCCCATGTGGCTCCTGTCTCAGGGAATACCCTGACTTCTACAAGAAGCTTTATGGCCTTCTGAACCCATCCATCTTCCACGTCAAGTACCGAGCCCGTTTCTTCCACCTGGCTGACCTCTTCCTGTCTTCCTCGTAAGTGTTGGGAGCACCTGGCTTCGCTTCCCAGCAGCTTGGGATTAGAAGTTGCTGAGAGGTTCTGTCTGCTCTGGCTGGGAAAGGGCTGGGAGACTGGTTGGAACCCTGATGTCTCACACCTGCTACACTACCCAGTCATCTTCCTGCGTACTTGGTGGCTGCCTTCGCCAAGCGCCTGGCACGCCTGGCTCTGACAGCACCTCCTGAGGCTCTGCTTATGGTCCTGCCCTTCATCTGCAACCTGCTACGCAGACATCCTGCTTGCCATTTGCTGGTACACCGTCCACAGGGCCCAGGTGAGTGCTCGGGTGTCTGGGTGGGGCAACATACCTGGCAAAGACCCTGGCTCCTCCAGTCAGGCCAGGTGGCAAATGGGTACTGGATCATGTCTCTAGAGCTAGATGCTGACCCTTATGACCCAATGGAGGAGGACCCAGCTAGGAGTCGTGCCCTGGAGAGCTGCCTGTGGGAACTGCAGGTGAGGCATTCTGGCACCTAAAGGTCACTAGAATCTCCAGCAGATGCATCTCCTGCACTTCCTGTGTCCCAGTCAATCTCATACCTTGCCCATTAAGGCTGTTTACTCCCTGATGAAGCCTGCATCACCTACACTGCGTAGGGCTCCAGCCTCCACCTCACTGGGGAGGTGGACACTTGGAATGTCATTTAGTATGTTGACAGCATTATGTGCCCCTCCCAGACCCTTCAACAGCATTACCATCCCGAGGTGTCCAAAGCCGCTACAGTAATCAATCAGGTGTTGACTGTTCCTGAGGTCAGCATTGCACCACTGCTGGAGCTTACTGCATATGAGGTGAGGACCAGGAAGCAGGGATTTGGGGTGCTGGCCACAGATTGCTGAGCCCTAGCCCAGGGCTACCATCTTTCCATTGCAGATCTTTGAGAGGGACCTGAAGAAGAAGGAGCCCAAGTCGGTGCCACTGGAGTTCATACCAGCCCGGGGTCTGCTGGGACAACATGATGACCTCTGTGCCCAGCTCTTCACACTCACCTGACCCTGGCTGCCTGTCATTCCATCCCCAATCAAATAACTTTTTACTTTTGGAACTGGATCTCACTATTGTAGCCCAGGCTGGCCTGGTACTTGTAATTCTCCCGCCTCAGCCTCCACAGTGCTGGAATTACAGGTGTTTGCCACAGTTTCCAGATTCAAATAAATAGTTTTGTTGGAATGTGGTTTTGTAGATGAGCATATCTGGGCAATTGGGTCCTGGAGCAAGGCTGTGCTTCTTGTGCTAGGCATAGGGTGAGGTTGCTGGGGCCCTTTGCCTTCACAGCCAGGTTCCAAGAATCAAGAAGTACTACCCCAAGGCTCCAGAAGTAACCCAAGGGCACTGGGCCCATCATGTAGTAGGGCAACCCTGGCATGTCTTCCTGTGCTTAGAACCTAGCATGGCCAGAGCTCTCTGCCCTGAGCAGTCACTTTTGGGAGGGGTCCATGTGGTCATGATTGACATCCCCTGGATGCTTTTTTGTAGGGTCTCCTCCTAGCTCAGCCCTGGGACTAAAGGTCATGCCCAGCTCCCATGGATGTTTTTGTGCTCAGAACCACAGAGGACACCAAAGCAGAATCTTGGGGGAGTATGTCTGCCCCTTTCCTCCTTGTATGTTGGCCTTTCCTTTCAGGTTGCTGGAATTTAGCTTATTTGCAGGCCACTCGTCCCTGGTAAAACCAGATTTTCTATCAAAAATAAGAGCCCCAGGTTTTCTTTTAAGAGGAAGTTTAAGAATACTATGGTGTTTTACCTCAAGTATCTGTGATCAAGCCTCATACTTAGTCCCCAACTGGTGGAGTTTTGCTGGAGGTATGTCCATAAGGGTGAGCCTTGAGGTTAATATAGCCTCCCACTTGCCAGAACAGCTTCCTTTTTTTTTTTTTATTATGTTTATTTTTATTTATTTGAGAGCAACAGAGGCAGAGAGAAAGAGAATGTGCACACCAGGGCCACTAGCTGCTGCAAACAAACTCCAGATGCATGTGCCACTTTGTGCATCTGGCTTATGTGGGTACTGGGGAGTAGAGCCTCGAACCAGGGTCCTTAGGCTTCACAGACAAGCACTTAACCACTAAACCATCTCTGCAGCCCAGAACAGCTTTTGCTGCTGCCTCCCAGCTGATGGGACAAGATGTATGCCTGGCCCTCTGCTCTGTCATGGCCCTCAAAACTAAGCCTAAAATAAACCTTTCTTCCCTTAAGTATGTTTTTTCTCCACAATGAGAAAGTAACTGCTACATGAAATTGGTACCAGGTGTGGTAGCATATGCCTTTAGTCACAGCACTCCAGAGGCTGAGGTAGTGTTCTGTGAGTTTCAGGCCAGCTTGAGACTGCATAGTTAATTTCAGGTCAGCCTGGGCTAGAGCAAGACCCTACCTCAAAAGGAAAAAAAAAAAAAAATGGAGCTGGGTGTGGTGGTGCACACCTTTAAACCCAGCACTTGGGAGGCAGAGGTAGGAGGATCACCATGAGCTCAAGGCCACCCTGAGACAAAATACTGAATTTTAGGTCAGCCTGGGCTAGAGTGAGACCCTACCTCAAAACACACCACACACACAAAAACAAAATGGTACCATGAAGTAGGGTTAACTGGCTTTTAGTTTTTTGAACCTGGTTTGTGGGAAGAAAGTGGAAATACTTGGGGGTTTCAAGAAGCAGAATGACTTGGAGGTTCCTGCTGCCTGCATAAGATTTGGGAACAAAAACATGACTTTCTTCCCTGCACTGTTTCCTAGTCATGCATGCTGTGTGCAGTCCTTGGACCAGCCTGGTTTCCCAGGGCCTTTGTGTTGACCGTTCCTGCCTTGGCCCCTTTTCTGTTGCCCTCTTATTCAGGCCCCAGCTTATCACATTCTGTTCCCAATCTGAAGTGTACCCATGTCACAGGGTGCCAATGGCACTGTGCAGTTTAAGACAGGCTGTCACCACTCCACTACATGGCTACAGTAGGCTTTGTGCCTGTGAAGCTGTCAGAAACTACTAAGGAGCCCAGTGTCCTCAGCTCATGCAGCCACCAAAGCCCATTGCAGTTCTGAGCTTCCATCCAGGGGTCTGTAGCTCAAAGGAAGACAAAATTCATTTATAAACATGGGTTCCTAGCTTGGGCCAGCACAGGGTACTCCCCTTACCCCAGTCCCTTACTGCCCATCAGTTCTAGCTGGACAGTGCTTTGGCATCCTTGTGAAGGTTGTATATCATGTAGGGTCACAGGGTGAGCAGAGACCAGCCCAGATAAGTCTTTGCCTCAGGTACTTCAAGCAGCTTCTGTACTTACAATTTCTGTCCTCAGTTTCCCTACCCTTTCCCCTAGGACTGGGGCCTTGTGCACAGGACACCCATGCAAGGTGGCTCACATCCATCCATTTTCCTGCAAATTTCTTTGGCTGATCACATGTATCCAGCACAGTCCAGGAAATTCCTACCATCCAGGGTTTCCCTCTGGCCCAGGCTGACCTGAAATTCACTATGTAGTCTCAGGCTGGTCTCAAACTCATAGTGATCCTCCTGCCTCCAGATTGCTGGAATTAAAGGTATGTGTCTGGCATGCGTTAGCATTTTTATTTTTTTGGTGCATGTTTTCAGTATCAGGGATGTATTCCCTCCCATGGAGCTGGCCTCCAGTCCAATTACAGGGCAGTTGGTTTCTACCATGACAGACATGCCACTATTGCACCCATTGGCTCATTTGGCCTGGCTGGCCAAATATAGACTTGCAGTGTCCCATTGAACTGCATGCAGAATGGCTTTTTCCAGCTTTCTGTCAGCTGGTCTACATAGAGGAGATTATCAGCTCAGTTCCAGCAGGATTTCTCAGTGGCCTTGCAGCCCAAGTATGTGGAGTCTTCGGCAATAGGGTCTTACCATCTATTCTGGTGGGAAACCAAGGCCTCGGCAATGGCCTATAATGATTTGGGGCCATCAGGGACCTCCCTGGCCAACAACTGACTGGAAGGTATCTCATCCCTGGCATTGAAAATTTTCTAGCAAAAATCTATGGCTCCTGAGTGTTACATTGTCCAAAAAAGTAGGTTTCCATATGATTTATTTATATCCTCTTAGATTTTGATTAGCCCACCCTCCACCTTTCCTTTACTCAATCTCTTCCCCTGACCTTATTTTGGGCCTTTTCACCCCCATTAATCTATTCTCCTACTTATATATATATACAATACCATCCTATTAAGAACCCCCTCCCTTTCTCTTCCCTTTATATTTCTTTTCTAGTTTACTGGCCTTTGCTACTGAGTTTTCTGCCTACTCACACGGAAGTCCACTCATCTGTACTTAGGATCCACATATGAGAGAGAACATGTGACACTTGGTTTTCTGGGCCTGGGATACCTCAGTATAATCCTATCCAGACCCATCCATTTTCCTGCAAATTTCATAACTTCATTTTTCTTTGCTGCTGAGTAGAACTCCACTGTATAAATGTGCCATATCTTCATTATCCACTCATCTGTTGAGGGGCATCTAGGCTGGTTCCATTTCCCAGCTATTGTGAATTGAGTGGCAATAAACATGGTTGAGCCAGTATCTCTAACGTAATGAGATGATCCTTAGGATATATGCCTAAGAGTGCTATAGCTGGGTCATATTTTTAGCAGTCTTAGGAACCTCCACACTGATTTCCACAATGGCTGGACCAGATTGCATTCCCTCCAAAAGTGTAGAAGGGTTCCTCTTTTTCCACATCCTCGCCAGCATTTAAGGTCATTTATTTTCATGATGGTAGCCAATCTGACAGGAGTGAGATGGAATTTTAATGTAGATTTCCCTGATGACTAGGGATGTAGAACATTTTTTACATGCTTATATGCCATCTGTATTTCTTCCTTTGAGAACTCTCTGTTTAGTTCTATAGCCCATTTTTTCCCCCCATGACCTTGGCTTTATTAGGTTGTCATGAGCGGCTATGAGCAGTATGTATAGCCCATTTTTTAATTGGCTTCTTGATTTCTTATTATTTAATTTTTTGAGTTCTTTGTATATCCTAGATATTAATCCTCTATCAGATGTATAGCTGGCAAAGAGCTTTTCCCATTCTGTAAGTTGCCTCTTTACTTTATTCACAGTGTCCTTTGCCATACAAAATCTTTGTAATTTCATGAGGTCCCAGTGGTTAATCTGTGGTTTTATTGCCTGAGCAATTGGGGTTATATTCAGAAAGTCTTTGCCAAGACCCATATGTTTCTCCTACTTTGTCCTCTAGCAGTTTCAGAGTTTCAGGTCTGATGTTAAGGTCTTTAATCCACTTGGACCTAATTCTTGTGCATGGAGAGAGAGAAGAATCTATTTTCATCCTTCTACAGATAAATACCCAGTTTTCCCACACCATTTGCTAAAGAGGCTGTCTTTTCTCCAGTGAGTATTTTTTGGCATTTTTATGGAATATTAGGTGGCTATAGCTACCCAGACTTACATCTAGGCTCTCTGTTCTGTTCCATTGATCTACATGTCTGTTTTTTTGCCAGTACCATGCTGTTTTTGTTTCTGTGGCTCTGTAGTATAGGTTAAAATCAGGTATAGTGATACCACCAGCCTTATTTTTGTTGCTCAGTACTGTTTTAGAAATTCTAGGTTTTTTGTGATTCCAAATGAATTTTTGGATTTTTTTTTTCTATTTCAGTGAAGAATGCCATTGGAATTTTGATGGGGATTGCATTAAATGTGTAGACTGCTTTTGGTAAGATTGCCATTTTCACAATATTGATTCTTCTGATCCAGGAACAAGGGATGTTTTTCCATGTCCTAGTGTCTTCTACAATTTCTTATTTGAGTGTTTTAACATTTTCATTGTAGAGATCCTTTACTTCCTTGGTTAGGTTTATTCCAAGGTTCTTTATTTTCTTTGATGCAGTTGTGAATGGGAGTGATTCTCTGATTTCCTCCTCTGTGTTTTTGTTGGTAGCACATAGGAAAGCTACTGATTTCTGTGTATTTATTTTGTATCCTTCTAAATGGCTGTAGGTGTTTCATAGCTCTAACAGTTTGCTGGTAGAGTCCTTAGGGTCCTTTATGTATAGAATCATGTCATCTGCAAATAATTATAACTTGCTCTCTTCCTTTCCAATTTGTGTCCCTCTTATATGTGTCTCTTGCCTTATTGCTATGGCTAAGACTTCCAGTACTATATTAAATAAAAGTGGGGACAGTGGACACCCTTGTCTTGTTCCTGATTTTAGTGGAAAAGCTTCCAGTTTTCCCCCATTTAGTAATATGTTGACTGTAGGCTTGTAATAAATAGCCTTTATTATATTAAGATATGTTTCTTCTATTCCCAGTCCCTGTAGGACTTTTATCATGAAGGGATGTTGGATTTTGTCAAATGCTTTTTCTGTGTCTAATGAGATTATCATGTGATTTTTGTCCTTCAGTCCATTTATGTAATGTATTACATTTATTGATTTGCATATGTTGAACCATCCATGCATCTCTGGGATAAAGCCTACTTGTGTTGTTTATTTTTAAGCACAGACAAACAGGCAGAGAATGAGCATGCCACGGTCTCCAGCCAGTGCATGTGCTGCTTTGCATCTGGCTTTACATGGGTACTGGGGAATGAAACCTGGGTCATTAGGCTTTGCAGGCAAGTGCCATGTCTACATAGTGTTTGTAAATTATTTTTATGGACAAGGCGCTTGCCTGCAAAACCTAACAATCCAGGTTTGATTCCACAATACCCATGTAAAGCCAGATGCACAAAGTGGTACATGCATCTGGAGTTTATTTGCAGTGGCTGGAGGCCCTGGCACACCCATTCTCTCTCTCTCTCTCCCTCTCTCTGCTTGCAAATAAATATAAATAAATAATAAATAAGGTAGGTATGATGGTTCATACATGTAATCCCAGTACTGAGGCTGGAGGATTGCCACAAGTTCAAGCCCACCCTACGCTACATATTGAGACTCTCAACAAATTAAAAATGAGGTTCAGGATTCTCAGTGTGGTCATTAGAGGTGGTGAGGCCATGAGGAGGGCTGCTTATTGTGGAATGAAAGCCTTTAATGAAGGGGCTCCAGTGATTTCCCCTGGCACATTCTTATCTCAGTTCTCTCACTCCTACCATATGGTAACACAGCAGGAGGCCCTCACCAAGGCCAGCACCTTGACCACAGATGTCCAGAGAGGTGGTTAATTTTGGTTGTTTGTCAATGACTCTGCCTCAAGTATTGTACCGTAGTGTGCCAGAGGAACCTGGAAGCAGGGGCTGAGCACACCCCATTCCTATTTACTGAGTACCTGCTGTGTGCCATCCAGGATGTCTCTGTCTTTTTGGTCTATACACCTCTTTCCCTCTGTGGTTCTCCCTCCCTCCCTCCCTCTCTCCCTCTCTTTCCTCCTTCCCACCCCTTGTCTATCTCTGCCTATCTTTCTCTCCTTTCCCTTCTCAGGATGCATGTGCTGTGGGCAATTAAATAATGCTTGTAAATAATGAAGACTGCCTGGAGAGGTGGGGAACGCATCTCAGAGAGGTGATAAGGAACACTCAAGCATTTAATTGGGACTTAGCAAATTTGCTACAGGAAATGAGATGTCAGTGGCAGGCTTCAGAGATGCCAGTCTGTTTGGAGCTTTGGCAAATGTCCTAGCTGATCATAGCTCCCTGCTGGATGGTGGGAGTACATGGCCACCTATCTGGAGCTGCCTTTTTGTCTCCTTGCTGCCTGGGCCTCACCCCTCCCTTGGCCAGCAGCTAATGAGGAAAGCGCACACACAGCTTCATCATCCAATAGCCAGGTCCCTGCTTAACTCAAGAAGCTGACCCATCCCCATCAAGCTCCAGATATCTCATTTGCAGAGTAGGCGGTTCAGGTACTATGGCCACAGAGAAGTCACTTTGGCATTTTGTGCACAAACCACAGTAGCATTCACTGCAGTTGAGCCAACTTAGTGGGAACATTAGCTGTAAGAAGGCAGCTGATAACTACAGATTCTGGAGGGATGCCAATTCCCTAGGGTTTATAGGTCTGTGTTTCTGGTTCTTTTGAATGGTGTGACTGCCTCACTCTTCCCTTCATCAACCACTGGGTTCATTCTATCTTTGTATGAGGGCTGTGATTTTATCTGTATTAATTTTATTCTTTGTGGGTATAGTTTCAATCCCATAGGACTGTAGCTACCAGGCTGGTAGACACCTACACCCACCCTGGGTCTTTTGATTGAACATTCTTGGCTTGTGTCATACAACCTTTGTGGCCTCACTCTCATTCCTTTCCCTTGAGCCCTGACTGACCAGCATGGACACTGTTCCAGTTACCTTCTTATTGCTAGAACAAAGCACCTGACCAGAAGCAGTTGGTGGGAGGAAAGTTTTTATTTTGGCTTACAATTTTGAGGGGAAGCTTGATGATGGTAGAGGAAAACATGACATGAGCAGAGGCTGGACATTGTCTCTGCCACTGTAGGTGGAAAACAGCAGCAGGAGAGTGAGCCAAGTTCTGGCAAGGGGAAGCTGGCTATAGCACCCCAAGCCTTACCCCAGAAATGCACCTCCTCCAGTAAGGCTCCACCTCCCAAGTTGCCACCAGCTGGGGAGCAAGCATTCAGAACACATGAGTTTATGGGCAATGTCTGATTAAAACTGCTGGTCATGTGTGCTTCACTGTACACTTACTGCTTGAGTAGTGTTGTTTGTCTCTTGATGTTGGTCACTATGTTATTGATTCCCTTTGCTTTGACTTTTGAGTATTTTTTTTGTGTTTTCAGTAGGCTTGAGTGCTCCTTTCTGGTATATTAGGAGCAAGATTTTCAGAAGCTTGATTAAATGTTAAAATCATAGGAAAGTATTTCCAGCGGGAGAAGTGTGGCTTTTGTGTGGGATTTTCCAAGCCCTCTGTCACCCCATTCTTTTTTTAAAACTATTTATTTATTTATTTATTTATTTAAAGAAGCAGATAGAGAGAGAATGAATGCACCATGGCCTCTAGCCACTGTAAACAAACTCCAGACACATGTACCATCTTGTGTATCTGGCTTTGTATGGGTACCAGGAAATCGAACCTGGGTCCTTTGGCTTTGCAGGCTAGTGCCTTAACTGCTAAGCCATCCCTCCAGCCCTGTCACCCACTCTTTATCCTTGCACTCCAGAGCCTGCAGGAGCTAGCACCGGCCTGCACTGCCAGGGCCCCGTCCAGTGGAGGGAGAGTGAAGATTCTGCAACTGACCCTGTACTTCTTCTCTCTTATGAACTGTTCCCTGTCTATAAACATCCTAACTTTGTTTTTGTGACTGAGTGGTAGCTCTACATACTGTACAAATCAGTAGGTCCTGTAGGGGAGGAGAAATAATCTCTCTGCAACCTATTGCCTCTTGGCTGGGTCTTCCTGCAACAAAAATCAAGAGAGATAGATATATGTGTGCCTTCTTTATAGGTGGATGACAACCTACAGACATAACTAATTCTCCAGGGTAGACTCAGAGAGCCACTGGTTGCAGTCCTGAGCACTGAATTCTCTGAGGCTGAGGTCCAAGGAAGGCAGGCAGATGCACACAAGGAAGGGTGGACTGTACACCTGAGAACAGCCACCACACCCTTCCCCTGGTGGTGGCTGCAATGGGTTTATCTCTTCTTGGTGCATAGAAAGAAGTGCCTTGGTTATCTGAGGTTTCCTTTGTGGACATCGTTGTCTCTTTGACACCATCCTTGAACCTGAAGTTTCTTAAAAGGGTTCTTACTTGGGGTACAGTGAACTGAGCCTGGGTTCCTGTTAGCTCCTGTGACTTGGCCAGGTGTGGCTGGACAGGAGGGTTCCTCAAGAACACCTGAAACTTTCCTTCCAACACTTTCATAGGGGCAAAAACCTTTCAGGGAGCCCCAGATAACGGCTCCACAAGAACCTCTTTCCAAAGTGCTCCAGGGAAGGCCTGGGTTGTATTCAACCTAAGGAATGAAGTTCCTTCAGACCCAAGCCAGCAGTGGCCAGAAAGAGGTCTCTCAGCATAGCCACACATTGAAAGTAGTCTTCTAAAACAAGTCCATATTTGGAGGAGTTTGCCATCTCTGCTGCTCATTGGTTTCTGATGCTCGTCTGGAGGGGTTGCGTGGCCTGGAGTGATTGGGCGGAGTGAGTGCACTTATAAGGAATCCCCGCCTGAGGCTCAGGGGAGATGAAGCTTGACGTTGCCTGAATAAACTGCTGTAAGAAGAAAAAAAAAAAAAAAAAAAGAAAATAGTCTTCAAATTCTGGCCAGAGTAAGTCCATCTTGCAGAAATCTGTCATTGTGCTGTTCTCAGTACCAATAAAAATACTCTTTCCACATTCTGAGAGTTGTTGGTGAGACCAGCAGGATCCCTGATAAAAGCAAAGGCAAGATGCCCATAAATCTGGTTTTGTCTGTACCCTTATGTATTCTGAACCTGGAGTCACTTTTGTTGTCTTAACATTAGGTGGCGCTCTAAGGCCATATTTGCCTCAATTCTTCAGCTTTAAGGTCATAGAGCTTCATGGTCTGTGTTCAGAGAGGGGACTTGGATGAATACAGCAGTTGGTAGCTGTCTACCACTGTGTAAGGAACCTGGTACTTGCTTTACTCATCAGGCTGGACTTATATGAGTCATTGCTTGGGCTACTGGTGCCATCCCAGTTCATAAACAGTTTTTGCTTTACATCTCCCCAAGAAAGTCAAGGGTCCTCTTAGTTACCTTACAGCCAGGCTCTGCCTACCACATGTACATGAGACCCCAGGATAGGAGGATGTGACCAGTTATCCTGCTACAGTAATGACTTTGGAGGATATGCCTAGTACTGGACCTTGGCAAGCCAGGATGGTAGCTATATACTGCCCTAAGAAATAGTCCTTAGAGTTGGACAGAGAGTTGCCTGGGCAATGGTATGCCAGTCATGGACCCTGCATAGGTCTGAAGTGGGAACAGGGAGCTAAGCAGAGCTTGGAAAATAGGTCTGATGTGGGTTGGTCCCACCCAGATCTGCTTCCTGCCACCCTTCTCAGGATTCTCATCCCTGAGTACAGCCATTTTTGGCCTGCATATCTTCCATGGTCTGGCAGTCATGGGTGCCCACCTGCCAAGCTCATGTGTGGAGTTCCAGTGCTGTGACTGCCCCGGTGTGGTGGGCATGTCTGCATGTGGCCAGGCAAAGGCAGAGGTGATGTTAGGGATGGGAAATGAGGGTAGGAGTGACAATTAGTTTTCTTTGAACTGAGTTGACAAGTCGCTTTCTGCAAAGAGGTTTAATGTCATTTCCCAACAAGGAGATGTCAATAGGGAGATCCTTCCTCGTGACTGCTGAAGCATATGTATGTTTATGATACCTGTGGTGCATCTGAGAGGTGTGTATTGCTGTGCATACATGTGTGCATGTACATGTGTGTGTGTGCATGCATATGTGTGTGGTGTGCTTATCCTTGTATCCTGTAAGCAAGTCTCCTGCTGAACTGAATTTTGGTCAGCACATGTGGAAGTTCCATTAAAAATACATTGTGGAGCTGAAGAGATTGCTTGGTGGTTAAAGGCACTTGCTTGCAAAACCTGATGGCCCCAGGTTCCATTCCATAGTACCCACATAAAGCCAAATACACAAAGTGGTATATGTGTCTGGATTTTGTACTGGAAGGAGGCTCTGGTATGCCCATTCTCATTTTCTCTCTTTCTCTCTCTCTATGCTTGAAAATAATCAATAAAAATATTTTTTTAATTTGTATTAACATTTTCCTTGACTATAAAAAAAATCCCATGGTAATTCCCTCCCCCCCCCCGCCCACACTTTCCCCTTTGAAGTTCCATTCCCCGTCATATTACCTCCCCATCTAAATCATTGTACTTACATATATACAATATCAACCTATTAAGTACCCTCATCCCTTCCTTTCCCTTCCCTTTATATCTCCTTTTTAACTTACTGGCCTCTGCTACTAAGTATTTTCCTTCTCACGCAGAAGCCCAATCATCTGTAGCTAGGATCCACATAAGAGAGAGAACAGATGGCGCTTGGCTTTCTGGGCCTGGGTTACCTCACTTAGTATAATCCTTTCCAGGTGCATCCATTTTCCTGCAAATTTCATAACTTCATTTTTCTTTAGCGCTGAGTAGAACTCCCTTGTATAAATGTGCCACATCTTCATTATCCACTCATCAGTTGAGGGACATCTAGGCTGGTTCCATTTCCCAGCTGTTATAAATTGAGCAGCAATAAACATGGTTGAGCACATACTTCGAAGGAAATGAGATGAGTCCTTTGGATATATGCCTAGGAGTGCTATAGCTGGGTCAGATGGTAGATCAATCTTTAGCTGTTTTAGGAACCTCCACACTAATTTCCACAATGGCTGGACCAGATTGCATTCCCACCAGCAATGTAGAAGGGTTCTTCTTTTTCCACATCCCTGCCAACATTTATGATCATTTGTTTTCATGATGGTGGCCAATCTGACAGGAGTGAGATGGAATCTCAATGTAGTTTTAATCTGCATTTCCCTGATGACAAGTGACACAGAACATTTTTTAGATGCTTATATGCCATTCGTATTTCTTCCTTTGAGAATGCTCTATTGAGCTCCATAGCCCATTTTTTGATTGGCTTGTTTGATTCCTTATTATTTAACTTTTGAGTTCTTTGTATATCCTAGATATTAATCCTCTATCAGATATATAGCTGGCGAAGATTTTTTCCTATTCTGTAGGTTGCCTCTTTGCTTTTTTCACTGTGACCTTTGCAGTGCAAAATCTTTGTAATTTCATGAGGTCCCAGTGATTGATCTGTGTTTTCATTGCCTGAGCAATTGGGGTTGTATTCAGAAAGTCTTTGCCAAGACCAATATGTTGGAGGGTTTCCCCTACTTTTTCCTCTAGCAGTTTCAGAGTTTCAGGTCTGATGTTAAGGTCTTTAATCCATTTGGACTTAATTCTTATGCATGGCAAGAGAGAAGAATCTATTTTCATCCTTCTGCAGATAGATATCCAGTTTTCAAACCACCATTTGCTGAAGAGGCTGTTTCTTCTCCAATGAGAATTTTTGGCATTTTTATCGAATATCAGGTGGCTATAGCTACTTGGGCTTACATCTGGATCCTCTGTTCTGTTCCACTGATCTACATGTCTGTTTTTGTGCTAGTACCATGCTGTTTTTGTTACTATGGCTGTGTAGTATAGGTTAACGTCAGGTATGGTGATACCACCAGCCTCATTTTTGTTGCTCAGTATTATTTTAGATATTGGTGGATTTTTGTGACTCCAAATGAATTTTTGGAATGTTTTTTCTATTTCCATGAAGAAAGCCTTTGGAATTTTGATAGGGATTGCATTAAATGTGTAGATTGCTTTAGGTAAGATTTCCATTTTCACAATATTGTTTCTTCCAATCCAGGAACAAGGGATGTTTCTCCACTTTCTAGTGTCTTCTGCAATTTCTCACTTGAGTGTTTTAAAGTTCTCATTGTTGAGATTCTTTACTTCCTTGGTTAGGTTATTCCAAGATACTTTATTTTTTTTTGATGCAATTGTGAATGGGAGTGATTCTCTGATTTCATCCTCTGTGTGTTTGTTGTTAGCATATATGAAGGCTACTGATTTCTGTGTATTTATTTTGTATCCTGCTGCATTGCTGTAGGTTTTGATCAGCTCTAACAGTTTGCTAGTAGAGTCTTTAGGGTCCTCTATGTATAGAATTATGTCATCTGCAAATAATGATAACTTGATTTCTTCCTTTCGAATTTGTATCCCTTTTATGTGTGTCTCTTGCCTTATTGCTATGGCTAAGACTTCCAGTACTATATTAAATAAAAGTGGGGACAGTGGACACCCTTGTCTTGTTCCTGATTTTAGTGGAAAAGCTTCCAGTTTTTCCCCATCTAGTAATATGTTGGCTGTAGGCTTGTCATAAATAGCCTTTATTATATTGAGATATGTTCCTTCTATTCCCAGTCTCTGTAGGACTTTTATCATGAAGGGATGTTGGATTTTGTCAAATGCTTTCTCTGCGTCTAATGAGATGATCATGTGATTTTTGTCCTTCAACCCGTTTATGAGATGTATTACATTTATAGATTTGCGTATGTTGAACCATCCCTGCGTCTCTGGGATAAAGCCTACTTGGTCAGGGTGAATGATCTTTTTGATATACTCTTGTATTCTGTTTGCCAATATTTTGTTGAGAATTTTTGCATCTATGTTCATGAGGGAGATTGGTCTGTAATTTTCTTTTCTTGTTCTATCTTTGCCTGGTTTTGGTATCAGGGTGATGCTGGCCTCATAGAATTAGTTTGGTAGAATTCCTTCTTTTTCTATTTCCTGGAAAAGCTTAAGAAGCAATGGTGTTAGCTCTTCCTTAAAGGTCTGGTAAAATTCAGCAGTGAATCCATCCGGGCCTAGGCTTTTTTTAGTTGGGAGATTATTGATAACTGTTCAGATCTCCATGTTTGTTATAGGTCTATTAAGTGATTAATCTCATTTTGATTTAATTTAGGTAGGTCATATAGATCAAGGAAATCATCCATTTCTTTTAGATTTTCATGCTTTGTGGAGTATATGCTTTTATAGTATGTCCCTATGATTTTTTGAATTTCTCTGGAATCTGTTGTGATGTTACCTTGTTCACTCTGATTTTATTACTTTGTGTCTCTTCTCTCTTTATTCTGGTCAGATTTGCTAAGGGTTGATCAATCTTGTTTATCCTTTCAAAGAACCAACTCTTTGTTTCATTAATTCTTTGGATTGTTCTTTTTGTTTCTATTTCATTAATTTCTGCCCTAATCTTTATTATTTCCTCCCGTCTACTGATTTTGGTTTGCCTTGTTCTTCTTTTTCCAAGGCTTTAAGGCGAAGCATTAGGTTATTTACTTGCGACCTTTCTAATTTCTTAATATAGGCACTTAAGGCTATAACTTTACCTGTTAGAACTGCCTTCATTGTATCCCAGAGATTTTGATATGTTGTGTTCTCATTATCGTTTGACTCTATAAATTTTTTGATTTCCTTTTTGATTTCTTCATTGACCCATTCATCATTTAGTAGTGTATTGTTTAGTTTCCATGATTTTGTGTATGCTCTATAGCCTTTCTTGCTACTGATTTGTAGTTTAATTCCATTGTGGTCAGATAGAGTGCAAGGAATTATTTCAATTTTCCTGAATTTGTTAAGATTTGCTTTGTGTCCTATTATATGGTCTATTTTAGAGAATGATCCATGTGCTGCTGAAAAGAATGTATATTCTGCAGCCTTTGGATGAAATGTCCTGTATATATCTGTTAGGTCCATTCCTTCTATGACCTCATTTAGTCCAGATTCCTCTCTGTTTATTTTTTCCCGGGATGACCTGTCAATTGATGAGAGTGGGGTGTTAAAGTCACCCACCACCACTGTGTTTGTTGTTATCTGTGACCTTATTTCTAATAGTGTTTGTTTGATGAATTTGGGAGCCCCCATGTTAGGTGCACATATGTTTAGGATGGTAATGTCCTCCTGTTGGAGTGTGCCCTTAATCAGCATATAGTGACCTTCCTTATCTTTTTGACTAACACTGGACTAAAGTCTACCTTGTCAGATATTAGGATAGCAACCCCTGCTTGTTTTCTAGCCCATTTGCTTGAAATACCATTTTCCAACCTTTCACCCTAAGATAATGTCTATCCTTTGTAGAAAGGTGAGTTTCTTGGAGACAACAAATTGTAGGATCCTGGATTTTAACCCAGTCTGCAAACCTATGTCTTTTCGTTGGGGCATTGATGCCATTGATATTAAGAGTTATTATTGAAAGGTGTGTATTTATGTTTGCCTTTTTTTTTGTGGTTCCTGTTCTTCCTGTGCTCTCTTGTGTTAACTAGTATTTGAGTATTGCTTGTTTTTCTAGTTTCCTTATATGTGTGTTTTTCCTTTTCTTCAGCATGGAGGAATCAAGTACTTTCTGTAGAGCTGGTTTTGTCTTCAAATACTCCTTTAACCTGCTTTTGTCATGGAATGTCCTTATTTCTCCGTCTATTTGAATGGATAACTTTGCAGGATAAAGTAACCTTGGTTGACAGTTGTTATCTTTCAGAACTTGGAATACATCACTCCAAGCCCTTCTGGCTTTAAAAGTCTGTGTTGAATAATCTGCTGTAATCCTGATGGGCTTGCCTTTGTAGGTAACTTGATTTTTCTCTCTAACTGCTTTCAATATTTTTTCTTTGGTGTTTGTGTTTGGAACTTTGATTATAATATGGCAAGGAGAGGTTCTTTCCAGGTTTTGTGTGGCTGGGTTTCTAAAGGCTTCCTGTATCTGCATTGGCACCTCTTTCCCAATTTGGGGGAAATTTTCTTCTATGATTTTGTTGAAGACACCTACTATGCCTTTGAAATGGAATTCTTCTCCTTCTACTAGGCCCTGAATAGTTATATTGGATCTTTTCATAGTGTCCTAAATATCTTGAAATTCTCACTCATACTTTTCTATAAGTTTGTCTTTCTCTTGGTTGGACTGTATTAGATCTGCCACCTGGTCTTCTAGCTTAGATATTCTGTCCTCTCCTTCATCCTTTCTACTGGTGAGATTTTCTACAGAGTTTTTTAATTCATTAATTGTGTTCTTCATTGCTAGTAATTCTGACTGGTTTTTCTGTATTATTTCTATTTCCTTATTTATGTCTTGTATTGCCTTCTTTATATCATTAAGTTGGTTTCCTGCATCTTCCTTGATTTCCTCTTTGATTCCTTTGATTTCCTCTTTGATTCCTTTGGTTTGTTCTTTGATCTCTTTGAACACATTTACAATCATTCTTTTGAAATCTTTCTCAGGCATTTCCTCTAACTCATTCTCACTGGAGGTCATTTCTGATGCATTAATACTTTTAGGTGGATTTATATCATCTTGCTTTTTAGTGTTTCTTGTGTTATATATTTTTGCATTTTGGATTAAGTTAATGCTTGGATTTTCTAGCTAGCTGGGTATTCTTAGCTGTATCAATTGATTTGATGTTATATATTTTCAGGGTAGGAGCTTAAGGTGTTAGGTGTGGCTCTTAAGACTCTCAGAGTATCTACAAAGGTGTTCCTAGGGGTTGAGTTTCCCTGCTATGAGAGTATTCAAGTAGGCTGAGTGGAATAAAATACAGGTAGATTCTAAAAGTTAACTAAACACTGTACACATTCAATCAAAAACAGCTCCAAGTATGTATGCAAGTGTAGTTATTATAACAACCAGATCCTCTGTCAACAAAGAGGTTAAGATTTCTGGTCTGTTGAGGGATCCAAGTGAGCTTGTGACCAAGTGAGACCCTTCCCTGGTGCAATCCCAGTTACCTTGGATGAGTTTGTTCTCAGTTAAGTTGCTGCCGGGGTCGTTGGGCTGCTGTTCTGATTTCTGCTGGGCACTGGCTTTTCTTGTGGGGCAAACCGAGCCTGGCAAGTGTGGCCCTGCAGATCAGCACTCCTGCTGTTGGAACTGCTGCTGCTAAAGCTGCTGCTGCTGGGTCTGTCACCACTGCTGCTGAAGCTGGTGCTGCTGGGTCCACCGCTGCTGCTGCCGCTGAAGCTCCTGCTGCTAGATCTGCCACTGCTTCCTCTGAAGCTGCTGCTTCTGGGTCTGCTGCAGCTGCTGCTACTGGATCTGCTGCTGCTGGGGCCGCTGTTACTGGTGCCAGAGCCGCTGATGTTGCTGCTGTACTCTGCTCCTGCTTGGGTCGTGCTGTTGGCTCACGTTGGTGTGGCCGGGTCCCAGGACCACTGCTCTGTTAGCTGGAACTCGGCTCAGGCGGTGGGGGCAGGGGAGGGAGCTGCAGCTGCTTTAGTTCTCCTGCTGTTCCATATGTTCTTCTACCTTGTGGTCTGCTCCTCTGTTGTTCACTGCCGCTCTCCCTTCATGTTCCCTGAGTTGCGGAGAGCTCCATTGTGAGTGGAAGCTCCCCGCACCTGGCTTTTCATGTGGCTGGAGCCAAGCCTGGCGGCTTTCTAGTGGGCCGTCACTGCTGCCGCGGTTGGTGGATCTGCCGGGGCTGCTTTTGCCGGCCTGTGCAGGCTCTGGATGCTCTGTATCTCTCCTACTTCTCCACTGCTGCTTCAATTTCCTATACACCTCACTTTTTAGTAAAAGTGTGTGTTTTGCTGAGTTTTTTGGTCTTTTTCCCTCCTAGCCTGCTTTGGCATGGTACCTACGCTGCCATCTTAACTGGAAGTCAAGAAAAATATTTTTAAAAATACATTGTGGGGCTGGAGAGATGACTTAGCAGTTAAGGTGCTTGCCTGGGAAGCCTAAGGACCCAGGTTCAATTCCCCAGTACACAGATTAGTTAGATAAACAAGGTGGTACATGTATCTGGAGTTTGTTTGCAGTGACTAGAGGCCCTGGTGCATCCATTCTGTTTCTCTCTCCCTCTCTCTTTCTCTCAACTAAATTTTTTTAAAAAGTTTTTTTTTTTTTCCTTTTTCTTTTTTTGGTTTTTCAAGGTAGGGTCTCACTGTAGCCCAGGCTGACCTGGAATTCACTATGTAGTCTCAGGGTGGCCTTGAACTCATGGAGAGCCTCTTACTTCTGTTTCCCAAGTGCTAGGATTAAAGATGTATGCCACTACACCCAGCTAAAAAATTTAAAAAATATATAAATATATATAGTGGGGCTGGAGAGATGGCTTAGTGGTTTAAGACACTTGCCAGCAAAGCCAACGGACCCAGTTTCTATTCTCCAGTACCCATGTAAAGCCAGATGCACAGTGGCATATGCATCTGGAGTTCATTTGCAGTGGCTAGAGGCCCTGGTGCATCCATTCTCTATGTGCCTCTTTCTCTCTCTCAAATAAATAAAATAAAATAACATTGTGGAAGGCCATATGTAGTGGTATATGCTTGTAATCCCTACATTTCAGAGGCTGAGGTAGGCAGACTGTCATGAGTTCACCTTAGAGTAAAGCCTGCCTGTCAGCAGTCACACCACCCTGTAGCCTGTGGTAACTGGTTGTCACTTTCCATCCTTGATCACATCATGAGTAGTGATGGCCTCCTGTGTTGGGTTCCTGCACTGAGTCCACACTGGGCATGTCAGCATTATTCTGATGGCTTGTTATGTCGCATTTCATGGAGTATCATTTGTGGACGTCTATGGCCACAGTATATGAAGCTGAAGTATGCATGTGTCTGGCTGTCTGTTTATACTGCCTGGAGGGTTCTCTCTTGGGGAGATTTATGGCCATGTGGTGGGTCTATGAGCAAGGCTTTAAGGAACTGGCCACCATGCTGCTGAGGGGTTTCACCCAAGACTGAGGAGCAAACAGCTAGAAAGTTTGTATGGGTGCCAGTACAAGGTTGCTCTGGGATCCAGGCCTGTGTTCTGTCTTGTAGTAACCTTCTAGAGCTGGTAGGCTATCCTGCTCTTGCATTGTTTTGTGGAGCCTGGCTATCTCTCACTGTGTCTTGTGCCAGGCTATAGAAAGGCCCAGCTGTCCTGGTGTCCCATTCATAGACAAAAAGACTGTCTGATGAGAGGTACATGTCCACGTCTCAGCCTGCTGCTTTCATCACAGCTGTGAAGCAGCCACCCACAGCTTTGCTCCAGGAAGTCACTGATCTTCCTAAGTTCAGCATGCTAGGTAGTCACAGTTGGGTTGGTCAGGGTCAGGGATCCCATTGTGATCACTGTTGGTTCCTTGGGCCTCTGCTAGGGTGGTTTGAAGAACTGGCTTGGTTTGATGTGGGCACCACAGTGACTTGGAGGGCTGTCCTTGGTTCCTTGGTTGGGCTGAGGTGGTCCAAAGGATCATGCAGGCTGGTGTATTTTTGTTTCCTTTTTGGTGCTGGAAGTGACTGAGGTTGGAGGAGCAAGTGTGTGGCAGAGGCTGGGTAGCCTTCTGTGGCTGGCCTCAGAACACCTGTGCCATTCTGCAGTGGTATGGAAGCAGGTAAGTAGAGGATGGAGGAGGGGTCTGGGTTGGAGCAGTGACCAGGCATCCTGAAAGTTCTGCATCCTGGCTCCACCACTAAGTGCATCTGGCTTTGGACCAGTTACCTGGCCTTGTGCCTCAGTGGTCTGTCTATAACACGGAGATGACAACAACACAGCCCATTGGGTGCTACAGGGGGAATTGCAGGTGCAGGGTGCTAGCACTGAAGACCTAGCTAGGGCCTTGAGCCTAGTGGACATGTCACTCCATGTTTCTGGGAGATCAGAATCAATGTGACCATGCTTCCTGTCATTCCTCTCAGAACTCCTCACCTTTTCCAGCCTCTGTGGCCAGGTTGGACTTGTAACACATCCCTCTCTCCTTTGTTTGTCCTTAGGTTGGCAGTCATGGTACTCGGGCTCTGACTTATATATCCTGATAACATTTGAAGAAACATTATTTCCAAGTAAGGTCATAATCTCAGATTCTGGGTGGACATGAACTCTTGGGGGACATTTCAATTCCAGTTGAAGACACCAGGAGACCCTGAGCCCCACGCATCACGCTGGACTGCTCCTGCAGTACCAGTCTCAGGGGTGAGAGCTGGGGTAGTTCAGGAGCTGACTCCCAGTTGCAATGGGTTACAAGAGAATTTTCTCCCCACTCTGTGTAGCTTAGGCATCTGCTGGACAGCAGCTCTGCTCCACCTGCCTCCCCTGAGGGCAGCTGCAACCTCTGCTGGGTGTGAAGACTTCAGCCCTTAAGAACTTGGGCAGAATTAAATAGCTTGAGTTCTTCCAACATATATTTTCAGTTTATTTATTTGCAAGCAGAGAGAGACACACGGAGTGAGAGACAAAGAATGGGTGCATCAGGTCCTCCAGCCACTGCAAATGAACTCTATATGCATGTAACCCTTTTGTCCCTCTGGCTTTATGTGGGTACTGGGGAATCAAACTCTGGTTGTTAGGTTTTGCAGGCAAGCACCTTAACTGCTAAACTGTCTCTCCAGTGCCATTCTTTCAGTATTTTCCAGGCAGACATCAGGGTACCTGTCTCCCCTGGCACATGGGATCTTTGGGTGCCTGGTCTCCCAAATCCTCACACCCCTCTTATCCAGGTGAATCCATGGGCTGTGTTCTGGGGTTATGTGGTTTGAAAAAACTTGAGGGACTTTAATACTGAGCCAGAAGGGAAGTCATGGGTGAGATGGGTTGCTGGGAAGTGATAGCTACTGTGGAGCTTCTTCCCACAGCACCCAGCTTCCAGGAATCCATGCAGACAGGACTTGTTGGGCACCCATAGGTTGTATCCTTTCTGGTCAACTGTGTGCACCCCCCCCCCCAGCCTAGAGAATTCAGGGTTTAGTATGATACATGAATTACCCCTGAAAAGAAGATTCAAAACTTAATCCAATTATCATTAGCCATTGGGGATGGACTCATTATGTTGGACCCAGGCAGATGGGTTGCTGGCAATGCAGCCGAATTCAGAGGCTGACACAGCTCACTCTGCCTCACCTTCCCTCAACTGCTCCTTCATTCCTTCCCTCTGAATTTGAACATTACCCACATGTCTGTTCAAGGCAGCTCAAGCTCCATGGGCTGATGGGGCCAACCAGGCCAGGCATCTACCTGCTCTGACCTCCACTCAGCAGGCATGGGTGGGTTAGGGCTTTTGTGGGTGATGGTATTGCAGCCACTACCACACTGGTCCTCATGTCCCAGTGTGTACTTTGCTGCCCAGGCAACTGGCAGAACTCTGCATAGCCTGATCAGCTGGAGAGATGGCTATCATCTGAGTACAATGATTTTAGGCTGCAAAAAAAAAAATAAATAAAAAATAAAAAAATAAAAGAACTCTCAACAGATAATGGAGAAAAGTAATTAAAAGATAAGAGTGTTCAGACGGACAGGAAGTTTCTTCATCTCTGGTTCTGCAAATCCAATTTGTCAGAGCTGGCAGAAAGTGATGGGGGAAGGACAATGATAAGAGGTGTCCTCAGGTGCTATTTGAGAGTCCTGAAGACTGGGAAGGAAGGTCCTACCACAGGGTACAGTATCCCTTAGATGTCTGGCTTCTTCCCAGAAGAGGAGGGGCTGGATGGAGGCAGCTGGCATCCCAGTCCTCTCCCTCTGCCCTGTGCAACCTGAGAGAGTCCAGCCTCCACTGTCCTTATCAGGGTCCATGCTAGCCACTTTGAATGTTGAAAGGTAGGGGCTGCCACCATGTGATGCACATGCACACAGTGTCCCAAAGTGCTCAGATTGTTCCTGGAAACCTTTTCAAGGTCATTCTCAGAAAGAAGCATTGTACTGGACAGAGGGACACCAAGTCTGCCCTTCTCCAGTCTGCCCTTGTAGGCCAAGGTCACACCAAGTCAAGAGGACCCAGCTTGGGATCACAGCTATGCTGTTAGCACACGCCTTAGCATACACACTTGCAAGACTCAGGTGGAGGGCAGGGGACAGGCAGCACTGGGCCATAACATTCCTTTCTCTGCTTTGTACCTTTTCTAAGAACCTTGGCAGTGCCTTCCCCTGCTTTTGGACTGCCCTGTTGTATGCTTTAGACAGCAGGATGGTGTGTTGTTTTTGGTTTTGTTTGGTTTTAGATAGGGTCTCATGTAGCTCAGGCTACCCTCAAACTCACTATATAGCTGTTGTATGAAACTTTTTCTGGGGAGATGCCCATGAGTACTTGCTCCCCGTGTAAGCCATCAATGACAGACTAACATGATTCACCAAAGCTCAGCCTAGTGAGCCAGTGTTTACTGAGTATGAATGAGGGATTACTTACAGAAGTGTGGGTGACCCTGAAGCAGCAATAGTATAGAAAAGTAGAAAAGTCTCATCGCAGCATGCGTCATGACCTCCCCACAGCTGCTGGGTTGGAGTGCCTCCTCCTTTGATCTTCCACCTTTTGTATGTGCCATCTGAGGCCACAAGACCACATGCATTAATGCAGACAGCAGGTACAGAGGACAACTGAGATCTTAGGTGAGTGTCTTATGACCCTCTCCATACCTCCTTCTATGGGGCAACATCTCAGTCTCGTAAGTGGTCACAGCTGCTTTTGCTAATGATGGCAGTAGTCATGTTTCTTTGAGGACAGTTCATAAGTAGAAGCTGAGGATGAACTTGAGCTTCTGATTTTCTTGTCTCCACCTTGCAAATGCTGAGATTATAGGCCTGCACTACCACACCTGGTTTTTGACATGGTGGAGACTGAACCCAGGGCTTCTTCCATGCTAGGTAAGCACTCTACCAACTGAGCTATGTCCCTAGCCAGGATGGTATGTTGTGAATGAAGCTTGTAGAGTATGTGCACCTGGCTCACTGTGCCCACACCCTCTGCCATCACTATGGGAGCATATGGCTGGGTATGAGACATAGAGCAGAGCCAGCCACTCATAGGGCCCAGATAGCTCAGCCTAGTCTGGCCCAAAGCACAGGGAAAGCCAGGCAGAGGCCAGCTCTAAATCCACACACTGAATCTGCACTTGTAATTCTAAGCCTGGTCTATCCTGGAGAGACTGAAGAAGCTCATGTGAGGGTCCTGGGGAAGGCAGGCTGGGTGGGTAGGGTGAAGGTGAGGTCTCCCATGATCTAGGTTCTCACTTCTCTTCCTTGTTGCCTCATGGTAGCCAGATGGCTCTTGTACCTCCTAGCACTGACATTCTCACTCCAGCAGAAAGAATCAGGAAGAGGGAGTAGAAACAACAGGTGACCCACTCCTCCACTACAATCTCAGTGATCAAAGTGCAATAGCTGGAGCTAGGGGTTGGACTTTTTCCCTGTCCTTGACACAGGTAAGAGGGACTGACAATCAAAGTGGCATCATACAGCCTGCAGGGTTCTCCCTTGGCCTCTGTGCAGGGGAGCAATGGTATCTCATGTGCCCCATTGTTCCCTCTCTCATTTTCCTATCCTACCTTAAAAATCACAGTGGGTCAGTTGGTGTCAGGGGATACCAGTGGACAGCATGCTGTACCCACAGTGTCCAAGGTAGGCTGCTCATTTATAATCATGCTTACCTACAACTCTCCTTCGTACATCCTCTTGTTGTCTCCTCTACCTTAGGGTTCCTTCATTTGTTTAAAAAAATTTATTTTATTTTATTTGTTTGAGAGAGTGAAAGAGGCAGATAGAGAGAAGGGGCACACCAGGGCATCCAGCCACTGTAAATGAATTCCAGACGCACGCACCACCTTGTGCATCTGGCTTATGTGGGTTCTAGGGAAACAGACCTGGATCTTTTGGCTTTGCCGGCAAACACCTTAACTGCTACATCATCTCTCCAGCCCTCTTTCTTCTTCCTCTTCCTCATCCTCTTCTTATTTTTTGTATTTTTTTCTTTTTGTTTTGTTTTTCAAGGTAGGGTTTCACTCTAGTACAGGCTGACCTGGAATTCACTCTGTAGTCTCAGGGTGGCCTTAAACTCACAGCAATCCTACCTCTGCCTCCTGAGTGCTGGGATTTAAGGCATGTGCCACCATGCCTGGCTCTTTTTTTTTTTTTTTTGACTTTTTTGAGGTAGGGTCTTACTCTAGTCCAGGCTGACCTGGAATTCACTATGTAGTCTCAGGGTGGCCTTGAACTCACGGCGATCCTACCTCTGCCTCCTGAGTGCTGGGATTAAAGGCATGCATCTCCATGCCCAGATCCTTTAGGTTCTTTCTATACCAATGTTGGGCCTTGGAGGCTTCAGCCCACCCCCCTGGAGTTTCTCTTTGGTGAGGTACCTCTGCAGGAGCTGCTATTGGGCCATCCCAACTGGACCTTCTGCTCCTGAGATGCTCCTGTGTCCCTCTCCATCACCAGAAGCATCAGAATCTGCCACTGGCTCCATTGAAGGACAGAGCTGGGAAGGGTGCACAGGAGTCTGTATCCTCTCTTCAGAGCAGACCCTCTAGTAAATCAGAGCTGACTTCCTGCTGCATCCTGTACACCTAGCTATAGGATTGAGGAGTGTAGGAATACAGTTTCTCTGCACCATTCTTTCGGCATTGTCCCTTTTCCCTGTGTATATATGTGTGTGTGCATGCCACAGAGCACATGTAGTAATCGGGACAATTTTGGGTGTTGGACCTTGCCTTCTACTTGTTTGAGGCAGGATCTCTTGTTCACAGCTGCATTCACCAGTGCATCTGACTCTAAGTCTTCTTTCTCTGTTTCCCCTCTCTCTTTTGGCACCCTGAGACTGTAAACACAGGGCTACAGTGTTCAGCTTTACCTGTGTTCTGGAATCCAGGTCCTCATACTTGTGCAGCACTTTATCCACTGAGCCTTCTTCACAGGCTTCTTCTTCATATTCTATCATACAGAGACTTCTGGGACAGCCACACTCCTTTTATCTCAGCTCATATTAATATAGCTCCTACTTCAGGGCACGGTGGTGGGAACCTTTAATCAAGAGGTAGGAGGATTGCTGTGAGTTTGTGACCAGCCTGAGACTACATAGTGAACCAGGTCAGCCTGGGCTATAGTGAGACTTTACCTTGAAAAAACCCAAAAAGACAGTTCCTCCATATCACATATATCATCTTCCAACATACTATAGCCTCACTGCTTATAAAGGAGGCTATGGCCTCAAAAACATGCCCATGGTCCCTGTAGTTGGTCCACTCTCCAGGCTGTGCTGGGCCCAACCACACTGCAGTGTGGTCTACAGCATCAGCTGAAGTCACTGTGTGTGACTCAGAGGTGCCTGTTGAGAGATTGTCCTTCCTGGGTGTCTCAGCTCTCCATTCAGCTACCACTGTCTTGGTGCCTAGTGTGAGGAAGATCTTCAGTTCAAGGAGAGGCTGGAATGAAGGGTTAGGTGGCCAGAGTCCTTGTGCTGCCCACATTAGAGGATCTGGATGCAGCAGAGCCCTGCATTCTGTCAAATACAGCAGCTGTACATCAAGGAGAAGTTATTGTCAAAGTTGTTCCTTGCTGCCACAATCCTTCTGGGTTTCAGTTAAAATGACAATTCTGAGAACTGGGCATGGTGGCACATGTCTTTAATCCCAGCACTTGGGAGGCAGAGTGGGAGGATTGCCCTGAGTTCAAGGCCACCCTGAGACTACATAGTGAATTCTAGGTCAGCCTGAGGTAGAGTGTAACCCTTACCTAGGGGGGAATAAAAGACAATACTGACTTCCGGTTAAGATGGTGGCGTAGGTACCACGCCAAAGTAGCGTGGGGGGAAAAAAGACCAAAAAAACTCAGCAAAATATACATTTTTACTAAAAAGTGAGGTGTATAGGAAATTGAAGTAGCAGCAGAGAAGTAGAAGAGATCCAGAGCATCCAGAGCCCACACAGGCCAGCAAAAGCGGCCCCGGCAGCTCCGGCAAGCGCAGTGGCAAGCCGCCAGACTCGGCTCCAGCCACAGGAAAAGCCAGGTGCGGGAGCTTCCCCTCACACCGCGCTCTCCGCAACTTGGGAAACATGAAGGGAGAGCGGCAGTGAGCAACGGAGGAGCAGACCGTGAAGTAGAAGCACACGTGGAACAGTGAGAGATCCAGAGCAGCTGCGGCTCCCTCCCCTCCCCCACCGCCTGAGCCCAGCTCCAGCGAACAGAGCAGCGGTCCCGGACTGGCCACGCCAACTTGGGGCAACAGTGGGACCCAGCAACTCCAGCACTGGTAACAGAGGCCCCAACAGCAGCAGACCCAGGAGCGGCAACAGCTGCAGACCCAGCAGCAGCAGCTTCAGCAGCAGTGGCTCCAGAAGTGGCAGCTACAGCAGCAGCAACAACAGAGGCAGCAGCAGCGGTGAGCCCAGCAGCAGCAGCTTCAGCAGCTGACAGACCCATCAGAGGCAGCTTTAGCAGCAGTAGTTCCAGCAGCAGGGGTGCTGATCTGCAGGGCCACACTTGCCAGGCTCGGTTTGTCCCACAGGAAAAGCCAGTGCCCAGCTCCAGAAATCAGAACAGCAGCCCGATGGCCAGGCAGCAACTTGACTGAGACCAAACTCATCCAAGGTAACTGGGATTGCACCAGGGAAGGGTCTCACTTGATCACAAGCTCACTTGGATCCCTCAACAGACCAGAAATCTTAACCTCTATGTTGATAGAGGATCTGGTTGTAATAATAACTACTCCGGCATACATAATTGGGGCTATTTTTGATTGAATGTGTACAGTGTTTAGTTAACTTTTAGAATCTACCTGTATTTTATTCCACTCAGCCTACTTGAATACTCTCATAGCAGGGAAACTCAACCCCTAGGAGCACCTTTGTAGAAACTCTGAGAGTCTTAAGAGCCACACCTAACACCTTAAGCTCCTACCCTGAAAATATATAACATCAAATCAATTGATACAGCTAAGAATACCCAGCTAGCTAGAAAATCCAAGCATTAACTTAATCCAAGATGCAAAAATATATACATTATAACACAAGAAACACTAAAAGGCAAGACGACATAAATCCACCTAAAAGTATTAATGCATCAGAAATGACCTCCAGTGAGAATGAGTTAGAGGAAATGCCTGAGAAAGATTTCAAAAGGATGATTGTAAATATGTTCAAAGAAGTCAGAGAACAAATCAAAGGAGTCAAAGAGGAACTTAAAGAGGAAATCAAAGGAATCAAAGAAAATGCAGGAAACCAATTTCTTGAAATAAAGAAGGCAATACAAGACATAAACAAGGAAATAGAAATAATACAGAAAAACCAGTCAGAATTACTAGCAATGAAGAACACAGTTAATGAATTAAAAAACTCTGTAGAAAGCCTCACCAGTAGAATGGATGAAGGAGAGGACAGAATATCTAAGCTAGAAGACCAGGTGGCAGATCTAATACAGTCCAACAAAGAGAAAGAAAAACTTATAGAAAAGTAGGAGTGGGAATTTCAAGATATTCGGGACACTATGAAAAGATCCAATATAAGAATTCAGGGCATAGTAGAAGGAGAAGAAATCCACTCCAAAGGGATAGTAGGTGTCTTCAACAAAATCATAGAAGAAAATTTCCCACAAATTGGGAAAGAAGTGCCAATGCAGATACAGGAAGCCTTTAGAACCCCAGCCAGACAAAACCTGGAAAGAACCTCTCCTCGTCATATTATAATCAAACTACCAAACACACAAACCAAGGAAAAAATACTGAAAGCAGTTAGAGAGAAAAATCAAGTTACCTACAAAAGCAAGCCCATCAGGATTACAGCAGATTATTCAACACAAACTTTTAAAGCCAGAAGGGCTTGGAGTGATATATTCCAAGTTCTGAAAGATAACAACTGTCAACCAAGGTTACTTTATCCTGCAAAGTTATCCATTCAAATAGACGGAGAAATAAGGACCTTCCATGACAAAAGCAGGTTAAAGGAGTATTTGAAGACAAAACCAGCTCTACAGAAAATACTTGATAGAATCTTCCATGCTGAAGAAAAGGAAAAGCACACATATAAGGAACCTAGCAAAAACAAGCAATACTCAAATACTAGTTAACACAAGAGAGCACAGGTAGAACGGGAACAACAACAACAACAACAAAAGGCAAACATAAATACACACCTTTCAATAATACTGTAAATATTAACGGCCTCAATGCTCCAACGAAAAGACATAGGTTTGCAGACTGGGTTAAAATCCAGGATCCTACAATTTGTTGTCTTCAAGAAACATACCTTTCTACAAAGGATAGACATTATCTTAGGGTGAAAGGTTGGAAGACGGTGTTTCAAGCAAATGGGCCTAGAAAACAAGCAGGGGTTGCTATCCTAATATCTGACAAGGTAGACTTCAGTCCAACGTTAGTCAAGAAAGATAAGGAAGGTCACTATATGCTGATTAAGGGCACACTCCAACAGGAGGACATTACCATCCTAAACATATGTGCACCTAACATGGGGGCTCCCAAATTCATCAAACAAACACTATTAGAAATAAGGTCACAGATAACAACAAACACAGTGGTGGTGGGTGACTTTAACACCCCACTCTCATCAATTGACAGGTCATCCCGGGAAAAAATAAACAGAGAGGAATCTGGACTAAATGAGGTCATAGAAGGAATGGACCTAACAGATATATACAGGACATTTCATCCAAAGGCTGCAGAATATACATTCTTTTCAGCAGCACATGGATCATTCTCTAAAATAGACCATATAATAGGACACAAAGCAAATCTTAACAAATTCAGGAAAATTGAAATAATTCCTTGCACTCTATCTGACCACAATGGAATTAAACTACAAATCAGTAGCAAGAAAGGCTATAGAGCATACACAAAATCATGGAAACTAAACAATACACTACTAAATGATGAATGGGTCAATGAAGAAATCAAAAAGGAAATCAAAAAATTTATAGAGTCAAACGATAATGAGAACACAACATATCAAAATCTCTGGGATACAATGAAGGCAGTTCTAACAGGTAAAGTTATAGCCTTAAGTGCCTATATTAAGAAATTAGAAAGGTCGCAAGTAAATAACCTAATGCTTCGCCTTAAAGCCTTGGAAAAAGAAGAACAAGGCAAACCAAAATCAGTAGACGGGAGGAAATAATAAAGATTAGGGCAGAAATTAATGAAATAGAAACAAAAAGAACAATCCAAAGAATTAATGAAACAAAGAGTTGGTTCTTTGAAAGGATAAACAAGATTGATCAACCCTTAGCAAATCTGACCAGAATAAAGAGAGAAGAGACACAAAGTAATAAAATCAGAGTGAACAAGGTAACATCACAACAGATTCCAGAGAAATTCAAAAAATCATAGGGACATACTATAAAAGCATATACTCCACAAAGCATGAAAATCTAAAAGAAATGGATGATTTCCTTGATCTATATGACCTACCTAAATTAAATCAAAATGAGATTAATCACTTAATAGACCTATAACAAACATGGAGATCTGAACAGTTATCAATAATCTCCCAACTAAAAAAAGCCTAGGCCCGGATGGATTCACTGCTGAATTTTACCAGACCTTTAAGGAAGAGCTAACACCATTGCTTCTTAAGCTTTTCCAGGAAATAGAAAAAGAAGGAATTCTACCAAACTAATTCTATGAGGCCAGCATCACCCTGATACCAAAACCAGGCAAAGATAGAACAAGAAAAGAAAATTACAGACCAATCTCCCTCATGAACATAGATGCAAAAATTCTCAACAAAATATTGGCAAACAGAATACAAGAGTATATCAAAAAGATCATTCACCCTGACCAAGTAGGCTTTATCCCAGAGATGCAGGGATGGTTCAATATACACAAATCTATAAATGTAATACATTATATAAATGGGTTGAAGGACAAAAATCACATGATCATCTCATTGGGCGCAGAGAAAGCATTTGACAAAATCCAACATCCCTTCATGATAAAAGTCCTACAGAGACTGGGAATAGAAGGAACATATCTCAATATAATAAAAGCTGTTTATGACAAGCCTATAGCCAACATATTACTAGATGGGGAAAAACTGGAAGCTTTTCCACTAAAATCAGGAACAAGACAAAGGTGTCCACTGTTCCCACTTTTATTTAATATAGTAATGGAAGTCTTAGCCATAGCAATAAGGCAAGAGACACACATAAAAGGGATACAAATTGGAAAGGAAGAGATCAAGTTATCATTATTTGCAGGTGACATGATTCTATACATAAGGACCCTAAAGACTCTACTAGCAAACTGTTAGACCTGATCAAAACCTGCAGCCATGTAGCAGGATACAAAATAAATACACAGAAATTAGTAGCCTTCATATATGCTAATAACAAACACACAAAGGATGAAATCAGAGAATCACTCCCATTCACAATTGCATCAAAAATAAATAAATAAATAAATAAAGTACCTTGGAATAAACCTAACCAAGGAAGTAAAGAATCTCTACAATGAGGACTTTAAAACACTCAAGCGAGAAATTGCAGAACACACTAGAAAGTGGAGAAACATCCCTTGTTCCTGGATTGGAAGAATCAATATTGTGAAAATGGCAATCTTACCTAAAGCAATCTACACATTTAATGCAATCCCTATCAAAATTCCAAAAGCATTCTTCATGGAAATAGAAAAAACAATCCAAAAATTCATTTGGAATCACAAAAAACCTCAAATATTTAAAATAATACTGAGCAACAAAAATAAGGCTGGTGGTATCACCATACCTGATTTTAACCTATACTACAGAGCCATAGTAACAAAAACAGCGTGGTACCGGCACAAAAACAGACATGTAGATCAGTGCAACAGAATAGAGGACCCAGATGTAAGCCCAAGTAGCTATAGCCACTTGATATTTGATAAAAATGCCAAAAATAGTCATTGGAGAAAAGACAGCCTCCTCAGCAAATGGTGTTGGGAAAACTGGATATATATCTGCAGAAGGATGAAAATAGATTCTTCTCTCTCGCCATGCACAAGAATTAAGTCCAAAGGATTAAGGGCCTTAACATCAGACCTGAAACTCTGAAATGGGTAGAGGAAAAAGTAGGGGAAACCCTCGAACATATTGGTCTTGGCAAAGACTTTCTGAATACAACCCCAGTTGCTCAGGCAATAAAAACACAGATCAATCACTGGGACCTCATGAAATTACAAAGATTTTGCACTGCAAAGGTCACAGTGAAAAAAGCAACGAGGCAACCTACAGAATGGGAAAAAATCTTCGCCAGCTATATATCTGATAGAGGATTAATATGTAGGATATACAAAGAACTCAAAAAGTTAAATAATAAGGAATCAAACATGCCAGTCAAAAAATGGGCTATGGAGCTCAATAGAGAGTTCTCAAAGGAAGAAATATGAATGGCATATAAGCATCTAAAAAAATGTTCTACGTCACTGGTCATCAGGGAAATGCAAATTAAAACTACATTGCGATTCCACCTCACTCCTGTCAGATTGGCCACCATCATGAAAACAAATGATCATAAATGTTGGCGGGGATGTGGAAAAAGAGGAACCCTTCTACACTGCTGGCGGGAATGCAATCTGGTCCAGCCTTTGTGGAAATCAGTGTGGAGGTTCCTAAAACAGCTAAAGGTTGTTCTACCATATGACCCAGCTATAGCACTCCTAGGCATATATCCAAAGGACTCATCTCATTTCCTTCGAAGTATGTGCTCAACCATGTTTATTGCTGCTCAATTTATAACAGCTGGGAAATGGAACCAGCCTAGATGTCCCTCAACTGATGAGTGGATAATGAAGATGTGGCACATTTATACAATGGAGTTCTACTCAGCGGTAAAGAAAAATGAAGTTATGAAATTTGCAGAAAAATGGATGGACCTGGAAAGGATCATACTAAGTGAGGTAACCCAGGCCCAGATAGCCAAACGCCACATGTTCTCTCTCATATGTGGATCCTAGCTACAGATGACTGGGCTTATGCGTGAGAATGAAAATACTTAGTAGCAGAGGCCAGTAAATTAAAAAGGAGACATAAAGGGAAGGGAAAGGAAGGGAGGAGGGTACTTAATAGGTTGATTGTATATATATGTAAGTACAATGCTTGTTATGGGGAGGTAATATGATGGAGAATGGAATTTCAAAGGAGAAAGTCGGGGCGGAGGGAGGTAATTAACACAGGATTTTTTTTATAATCATGGAAAATGCTACTAACAATTAGCAAAAATTAAAAAAAAAGACAATTCTGAAAAGCCTCAAATAGCCAAAGGAATTCTGAACAACAAAAATAAGGTTGGAGGTGTCACCATTCCTGATTTTAAGATCTATTACTAAATTATAGTAACAAAAACATCACAATACTTTTAAAAAATACAGGTGTAGATCAGTGGAGCAAGATCGAGGACCAAGGTATAAACCCAGGCTTCTATAACCATCTGATTTTTTTTTTTTTTTTTTACAAAAATTCCAAACAAGAAAGAAATTGCAGAAGACACTAGGAAATGGAAAGACATCCAATGTTCTTGGATTGGAAGGATCAATATTGTTAAAATGTCTATCTTTTTTTTCAAGTCAGGATCATAAAACTTTATTAGTATGCATGAAGCCCTGGTTTGATCCCCAGCCCTGCACAAATCATGTATAACATACATGCCTGTAATCCCAACATTTGGGAGGCAGAAGCAGGCGGATCAGAATTTCAAGGTCATTCTCTAGTACATAGCAAGTTCAAGGCCAGCTTGAGTCACATCTTGCTTGGGGCATCTCAGAGCACTCTGGTTGACTTTCTGGTGGCCTCTGTACACCACACCATAACCAGTGTACCTACTCCTTTTGAGCTTTCTGAATCTATTTTGTCATTTTGCTCCAACCAGACTCCATCTTCCTTCAGGAAGCCTGCAGCTGTGAAATCTGGGGCACTTGTACTTTGGCCAAGGGCTGTGACCTTTTCCCCCTTACTCTAAGCTTTCAGAGGTGCATGGATTCAACGCTGTCTTGATGCTTCCTTCCGCACCTACTGAAAGTTACAATAGGGTCATCCTATGGGACCGCCATGACGTCCACCTACAAGTGGGGATCCGCCTCCCAAGTGGGGATTACGGGCATATACCACTATACTCAGCAAAAACCCTGTCATTAAAAAAAAAACAAAAACAAAAAAAAAACAGGCAAAGGAGAAGGGGGATGATAGAGCTCCATGTATTTGTTAAACATTAGGTCACATTCTCTCTAAAGGGAATGCAAGGAGTAAAAGCAGTCAGGTGGCCCTGGGGATATGACCAGGTGGCTTAAGGCAGGTAAGGCTGATCCTTGGACAGCTCCCACTTATTTATGGGAGGAGCAAGTGTCACTGTTTTCTTGTCAGTGGCTGCTACAGCTGAGCTGTCTGCTGTCTTGCCTGACACCAGCACCATTTGTGAGGACATGATGATGGAAGGGGCACAGCTTCCTGGCAGCCATCACGAGTGCAATAATAATTGTTGGAGAGCTTGTGGCTGGGGCCCACAGGGAACCAAGAAGGCTGCTGAGTCTACGTGGCGATCTCCTGGTAGTGTAGTTGCAATTTCTCCTGCAGGTCTTACCTGGATGCTCAGTTCCATAACTTCTGAATAATGCGAGTAGCAGACGCCATCTTTAGTCTGTGTGGTGAAGGGCAAAACTGTCAATCTTACCAAAAGCAATCTACACACTTAATGCAATCCCCATCAAAATTCCAATGGAATTCTTCACAGAAATAGAAAAAACAGTCCTAAAAATCATTTGGAAGCAAACACACAAAAAAATCCCTTCACTTTTTTTTTTTTTTTTTTTTTTGAGGTAGGATTTCACTGCAGCTCAGACTGACCTGGAATTCACTATGTAGTCTCAGGGTGGCCTTAAACTCATGGCAATCCTCCTATCT
This sequence comes from Jaculus jaculus, assembly GCF_020740685.1. Lineage (NCBI taxonomy): Eukaryota > Metazoa > Chordata > Mammalia > Rodentia > Dipodidae > Jaculus > Jaculus jaculus. Next base: position 74,185,510 of record NC_059109.1, on the reverse strand, counting down.
CTGCCTCGCAAGTACTGGGATTAAAGGTGCATACCATCACGTCCAGCTTATCCAAAACAATTTTGAGCAACAAAAATAAGACTGGTGGTATGCCTGATATAACACACACACACACACACACACACACACGGCTGATTTTAACCTATATTACAGAGCCATAGTAACAAAACAGCATGGTACTGGCAGAAAAATAGACACTCAGACCAATGGAACAGAATAGAGGACCCAGATGTAAGTCTGGGCAGCTATAGTCACCTGATCTTTGACAAAAATGTCAAGAATACTCATTGGAGAAAACAAAGCCTCTTCAATAAATGGTGCTGGGAAAAGTGGATATTTATATGTAGAAGGATGAAAATAGACCCTTATCTCTCACCCTGCACAAGAATTAAGATCAAAGACCTTTATATTAGACCTGAAACTCTGAAACTGATAGAGGAAAAAATAGGGGAAACCCTCCAACATATTGGCATAGGCAATGACTTTCTAAGTATAAGTCTATATAAACTCAGGAAATAAAACCACTAATCAACCACTGGCACATCATGAAATTACAAAGCTTTTGTACAGCAAAAGACACTGTGAATAGAGCAAAGAGGCAACCTACAGAATGGGAGAAAATCTGACATCTGACAGAGGATTAATATCCAGGTGTTGCAGTCCGGTTCACATTGCTGGTAGAAATCACCCAACCAAGAGTAGCTTCTGGGAAAAAGAGGTTTATTTTGGCTCACAGGCTTGAGGGGAAGCTTCACGATGGCAGGGGAAAACGATGGCATGAGCAGAGGGTGGACATCACCCCCTGGCCAACATAAGATGGAACACAGCAACAGGAGGGTGTGCCAAACACTGGCATGGGGAAACTGGCTATAAAGCCCATAAGCCCACCCCCAACAATACACTCCCTCCAGGAGGCATTAATTCCCAAATCTCCATCAGCTGGGAACCTAGCATTCAGAACACCTAAGTTTATGGGGGACACCTGAATCAAACCACCACACCAGGATATACAAAGAACTCAACTAAATAATAAGAAATCAAACAACCCAATTAAAAATGGGCTATGGAACTAAACAGAGAGTTCTGAAAAGAAAGCATACAGATGGCCTATAAACATCTAAAAAAATGTCCGGATCCATGAAGGAAATGCAAATTAAAACTACTTTGAGGGCTGGAGAAATGGCTCAGCGGGTAAGTGCTTGCCTGTGAAGCTTAAGGACCCTGGTTTGAGTCTTGATTCCCCAGGACCTATGTAAGCCAGATGCACAAGGTGGCACATGCACCTGGAGTTCATTTGCAGTGCCTGAAGGCCCTGACATGCCCATTCTCTCTCCCTCTCTATCTGCCTCTTTCTCTCTCAAATAAATAAAAACAAACAACAAAAAAACTACTTTGAAATTCCATTTCACTCCTGTCAGAATGGCTATTATCAAGAAATCAAATGACAATGAATGCTGGAAAGGATGCTGAAAAAGAGGAACCCTTCTGCACTGTTGGTGGGAATGCAATCTGGTACAGCCATTGTGAAAATCAGCATGGAAGTTTCCTGAGAGAGCTAAAAATAGATCTACCATATGACCCAGCTATACCACTCCCAGGCATATATCCTAAGGACTTATCACAGTACCTTAAAGATATTTGCTCAACCATATTTATTGCTGCTCTATTCACAATAGCTAGGAAATGGAACCAGCCTAGATGTCCTTCAACTGATGAGTGGATAATGAAGATGTGGCACATTTTCCAATGGAGTTCTATTCAGCAGTAAAGAAAAATAAATTCATGAAAATTTCAGGGAATGTATGGACCAGGGTAGGATTATACTTAGTGAGGTAACCAGGTCCTGAAAGCCAAGCACCACATGTTCTTTCTCATATGTGGATCCTAGCTACAAATGTTTGGGCTTATATGTGAGTTGGAATAAAACTTGGCAGCAGAGGTCAGTAAGCTAGAAAGGGGCTATAAGGGAGGGAGGATAGGGGAGGACTTAAGGGAAGGTAATGTATATATGCAAGTAGAAGAACAGATTACTGGGGGTGGAAAGGCCTAAGTGAGGTCAGAGGAAGAGATTGAGTAAAAGTAGGGTGGGGGGGTGTAATCAAAATCTGAGAGGTTACGAATATGTCATATGGAAACCTACTTTTTTGGACAATTGTGCATCCAGAAGCCATAGATTGTCACTAGAACAATTTCAGTGCCAGGGATGGGATACCTTCAAGTGAGTTGTTGGCCAGGGAGGTCCCTGATGCCCCCCAAAACATTATAGGCCACTACTGAGGCTCTTGGTTTCCCACCAGCAATAGATGGTAAGACCCTATTGCTGAAGACTCCACATGCTTGGGCTGCTAGGTCACTGAGAAATCTTCCTGTGATTGATCTGAAAACCTCCTCCCTGCAGAACAGCTGACAGAAAGCTAGAAAATGCTATGCTGCATACAGCTCCATGGGAGAGAGAAAAGTCATCAGTGGAGACTGCAAGCCTTAAGTTGGGCCAGCCAGGCCAAATGAGCCAGTGGGTAGATTAGTGGCATGTCTGTTATGGGGGAAACCAACCACTTTCTAATTGAAGTGGAGGCCTGCTCCACAGGAGGTAATACATACCTGATACTGAAAACTTATTATGGGGGAAGTCATGAGCCCTAGGGGTGTAACGCCTGCTGGTGTCAGGCTAAATGCATATATTATGCTCACCAAACTGCCCAGTAAACACTTTTCTTAATATTCATACCCATATATTAATGCAACTTTCACTTTTGGTTAGAAAACCTTCTTTTTTTCAGATGGCAGTGACCTCTGGGATGACTCAGAAGGCACCATAGTGCTGAGAAGAAGTGACAGAGGAGTGCTCAGCACTGAAACATCTCAATTACACCTTCCAAGGCTCAGAGTCCATTGAGAAAGAGGTGGCAGGAAGAATGTAAGAACCAAAGGAAGGATAGGACTCCTTACAATGCACTGTTCCAGACACAAAATGGCCTGGATATTCATGATCTTGCAGTGCCTGGTACTACTTATACAAAACCAGTATAATAGGAGGAAAAGATGATGACAACAAAATAAAAGATAGACTGATTGGGGGGGGGTATAGTGGAGAGTGGAGTTGTGAAAGGAAAATGAGGGGGGAGGGAATTACCATGGTTTATTGTCTATACTTATGGAAGTTGTTAATAATTAAAAAAAATTAAAACACAGTGATTTCTCTGAAAAGAAAATTAAAAAATAAGACAGCCTCTTTAACAAATCGTGCTGAGAAACCAGAAAGCGATATATAGAAAGATGAAAATAAGGCCAGGCATGGTGGTGCACACCTTTCATCCCAGCACTTGGGAGGCAGAGGTAGGAGGATTGCTGTGAGTTTGAGGCCACCATGAGATGATGTAGTGAATTCCAGGTCAGCCTGGGCTAGAGTGAGACCCTACCTCAAAAAACAACACCAACAAAAAGATGAAAATAGATCCTTATCTCTCTCCATGCACAAGCATCTACCACAGATTGATTAAAGACTTTAATATCAGACCTGAAACTGAATTGCTAGAGGAAAAAGTAGGGGAAACCCTTCAACATATTGGCTTAGTCAATGACTTTCGGAGTATAACCCCAGTTGCTCAGGAAGTAAAACTAATAATAACCACTGGGAACTCATGAAATTACAAAGCTTTTTTTTTTTATTTTTGGTTTTTCAATATAGGGTCTCACTCTGGTCCAGGCTGACCTGGAATTAACTCTGTCATCTCAGGGTGGCCTTGAACTCATGGCAATCCTCCTACCTTTGCCTCCCAAGTGCTGGGATTAAAGGCGTGTGCCACCATGCCTGGCTACAAAGCTGCTTTTTATTTTATTTCAAGGTAGGGTCTCACTCTAGCTCAGGCTGACCTGGAATTCTCTCTGTAGTCTCAGGGTGGCCTTGAACTCACTGTGATCCTCCTACTTCTACCGCTTGAGTGCTGGGATTAAAGGTGTGTGCTACCATGCTCAGCTCTTAAAAAGCTTTTGTACAGCAAAGGACACTGTGAATAGAGCACAGGCAACCTACAGAATGGGAGAAAATCTTTGTCATCTACTTTTTATCTGATAGAGGATTAACATCTAGGATATACAAAGAATTTTTTTAAAAAAACTACATAATAAGACCAAACAACCCAATCAAAAAATGGGCTATAGAACTGAATAGAGAGTTTTCAAAAGAAGAAATTCAAATGGCCAATAAACATCTAAAAATATGTTCTGCATCCTTAGGCACCATGGAAATGCAAATTAAAACTACTTTGAGGGCTGGAGAGATGGCTTAGTGGTTAAGGTGCTTGTCTATGAAGCCTAAAGAACACTTGTTTGAATCTCCAGGTCTCACATATAGCCAGTTGCAAGTGACTCAAGCATGCACTGTCATACATGTGCACAAGGGGGTGCACACATCTGGAGTTTGTCCACAGAGGCTGAAAAGCCCTGGTGTGCCCTGTCTCCCCCCCCACCCAATCTTTCTTTTCCCCTCTCTCTGTCTCTCTCAAAAATAAAATAAAATAAATACATCTTTAATTCCCCCCTCAGGAGGCACAGGTAGGAGGATTGCAGTGAGTTTGAGGCCACCTTGAGACTACCCAGTGAATTCCGGGTCAACCTGGGCCTGAGTGAGACCCTACCTCGAAAAATCAAACCAAAAGAAAACAAAACCAAACAAACAAACAAAAAGTTACTTTGAGGGCTGGAGAGATGGCTTAGCGGTTAAAGTGCTTGGCTGCAAAGCCTAGGGACCCATGTTTATCTCTCCAGATCCCACCTAAGACAGATGCACAAGGTGAGGCAAACACACAAGTTTGCACATGAGCACAAGATACAGCACATGTCTGGAGTTTGATTGCAATGACTGGAGGTGCTGGTGTGCCCATTCTCTCTCTCTCATAAAAAAATGACTTTGAGATTCCATCTCACTCATGTCAAAATGGCTATCATCAAAAAGTCAGATGACAATAAATGCTGGTGAGAGTATGGGGAAGAATCTGCAGCTCAAGGGAGAGGCTTCTCTGTTGGTGGGAATATAAACTGGTACAACCATTGTGGAAATCAGTGTGGAGGTTCCAGAGACAGCTACAAATAGATTTACCATACAACCTGGCTATAGCACACCTAGGCATGTATCCTACGGACTCTTCACATTACTATAGGGATACTTGCTCATTTATGTTTATTGCTGTTCTATTCATGATAACTAGCATATATGCCTATCAACTGATGAATGGATAATGAAGATATGGTATATTCACACACTTGGGTTTTATTCAGCTATAAAGAAAATGAAATTAAAAAATTTGCCACATCAAATGTACCAACTGATGCAATGGTGGCATGTCTGTTATGGGAGAAACTAACTGCTCTCTGATTGGATTTGAGGCCTACTCCATGGGAGGAAATTCATGCCTACTACTGAAACCCTAATCAAAAGCCTATGGTTAATGGTACAACCAGAAGCCATGTTTTTTTTTTTTATTGCCATCTTTTTAAAAATTCTTTTTTATTTTTAAATTTAATTTTTATTAACATTCTCCATGAGAAGCCATGGGTTTTTACTAGAAAAATTTCAGTGCCAGGGATGGGATACCTTCCAGTAAGTTGTTGGCCAGGAAGGTCCCTGATGCCCCCAAAACATTACAAGCCATTGGCAAGGCTCTTTGGATGCCCACCAGAACTATAAGGGCAAACCCTGTTGCTGAAGACTCCACATGTTTGGGCTGCAAAATCGCTGACAAATCAAGCTGTAGCTGAGTGGAAAACCTCCTCCCTGTAAACCAGCTGACAGAAAGGTGGAAAAAGCCATGCTGCATGTAGCCCAATGGGAGAGAGAGAAGTCATCAGTGGTGGTAAACAGCAGTGGACATTGCAAGCCTTAAGATTGGCCAGATAGGCCAAATGAGCCAATGAGTCTGTTATGGGGAAAACCAATTGTTCTCTACTTGGATTGGAAGCTTAAGCCATGGGAGGGAATACATGCCTGGTACTGAAAACCTAGTCAAAAGCCTATGGTAGGGGAGGTCATAAGCCCTAGAATAGTAATGCCTGCTGTTGTCTGGCTAAATGCATATATTATGCCTACAAAACTGCCCTGTAAGCACTTTTAAAAATATTTTATTTTTATTTATTTATTTGTCAGAGAGAAAGAGGGAAAGAGAGAGAGAAATAGAGAGAGAGAGAGAGAGAAAGAGAAAGAGAAAATGGGCATTCCAGGGCTCCAGCCACTTAAATGAATTCTAGACACAGTGCCCCCTTATACATCTGGCTTACATGGGTCCTGGGGACTCAAACCTGGGTCCTTTGGCTTTGTAGACAAACTCCATAACTGCTAAGCTGTCCCTCCAGCCCTAAACACTTTTCTTAATGCTTATACCCATATATGTTTATACCCTAATGCTACTCACTTTTGGTTAGAGAAGCTTTTCTTTTCAGATGGTGGTGTCCATTGGGGAGACTCAAAATTCACCAAAATGCTGAGAAGAACTGATAGTGGTGTGTTCAGCACTAAGACATTTCTACCCAAGATTTAAGGACCATTGTAGAAGAGGTGGCAGAAAGAATGCAAGAGCCAAGGAACTTTGAAATATTGTCTTCCAGACACAAAGGGGCCATGGTACTCATGACCTCTCAGTGGCTAGTACTACTTACCTGGCATAATAGGAGAGAAAAATGACATCAAAATAGAAGAGAGATTAGTTGGAAGGAAGGATTCAATTCAGTGAATTTGGGAGCGGAGAAATGGACAGTGGTAGCAGGGGATTATGATCATGTTATATTGTCTATATGGAAGGAAGTTGTCAATAAAAATAAAAAATACAATAAAATGATGATTCTGGGCAGCATGGGATCAGGGGTAGGCAAATGTCTGATTCTCCCCACTCCAGGCAATATGGGGCCTCTGTGGACAACACATGGAGAACCAGTCTGCAGCAGACTGTTGACACCCCTGTCCCATCTGGCTTCCTGCATTCCATACTCTGCACCTTCTTCCACTGTCACTCTTGTCTCTCCTATTATCATTCTCTGTCCCCAGTCAGTCTGGATCCACACCAACCAGGAATGCTGTGGTTAGCACTGTGCTGGAAGACCCTTGGTCCTGGAAATGGAGGTACCTAGGTGCCTGTGAGTCCCCGAAGTGGGGAAAGACTCACCTTGAAAGCTGGGCCTGACTCAGGATAACCACCTGGCTGTGATCCTTGCTGACTGGAAGTCTGATTCAGGTGCATCAAATTGTTTTCCACAAGGCTGACATTGAGTCCTCACCCACAGCACACAAGGGTCCAAACACTACAAGCCCTCTTCTCTCACTTCCTCTACCCACCTGTCCATTGCTCATCGCACATCTGTCATCCATATGTTGCCATCACCTGACTATCACCTACCTATGTTCCACCATGCCATCTGTATGTATGTAGCTATTTTCTATATTGGTGATCCATCATCTACCTATGTGTTATCTATCATTATGAATCATTCATATGAACCTGTATATCCCGCATCATGTACTTCTGTCTGTCTGTCTGTCTGTCTGTCTGTCTGTCTGTCTGTCTATCTATCTATCTATCTATCTATCTAATCTATCATCTACATTTTATCAGTCATCTATAATAATTTGTCCATCCATTCATCCACCTATTTGTCTATCATATCTATATATCTATGTTCTACCTATCTATCATATATGGCAAGATTTTCTTTTCTTTTTTGGGGGGGGTCAGGGTCTCACTCTAACCCAGGTTCACCTGGAACTCTATAGGCTGGCCTCAAACTCATAGTGATCCTCCTATCCTGTCTCCTGAGTGCTTCATTTAAAGACATGCACCACCATGCCTGGCTGGCAAGATTTTTTCTTTTTCTATTGGTGCTGAGGATGGAGTGCAGGGCCTTGTAAGTACAAACTTCATCTATCATGTTTGTCTATGAATTTGTGTGCATGTATCTATGTATCTGTGATTGCTTAGACGTCTGTGTATCAGTACACATATCTATTTTCTTTGTATCAAATCACCTATTATGTCTGTGTGCCCATGTGTTATGTTTTGGATCTGACATGTCACCCAAAAGTCTGGGCTCTGGTGCAGCAATGCTCATAGGTGGAATTCAGGGAAGTGACTAGATCATGATCTCAAGGATGGAGGAATCCATTGACCATTGACTAGTTCATAATCTGATGGACTATTAGGAGGTGGGACCTAGGTGATGGGACCATTCCTCCCTCCTTCTATTACCTCCCTTCTCTCTTCTCTTTCAGCTGTCTCTCAGGTGAGCATAACAGTTTTGATCCTCCACACCTTTCTATCATGATACTGTGCCTCACCATAGGGTCAGAAACAGTAGGTTTCTGGTTGGCCATGGACTGAGACCTCTGAAAAATGAGGCAAAATAAATCTTTGCTCTGTGGATATCAGGGGTGGATGAAATCTATTGAGAATCTCATACACATTGAGAAGCCCCAACACTTTGTGGGTGCTGGCTGAAGTCCTCCCAGGATAGATCCGAGGGGCTTTGTTATAGGAAAAGGCAGAGCAATGCATGGTAGCCCTGAGTCAGTATGTAGCCCAGTATGTCTGTCCTGGAACTGCGGACTTCTGGCCTCCTACTGCTTGGAAGTTAAGATCTGGCTTGCCAAGGAGCAGGTGGACAGGCCGTGCTCTCTCGTAGGTTCATGTGCTTGCTCTTCCCATCTCTGGGATACACAGGCTGAGGACTCCTGCACTCTGATGGGGGAGACCCCACAGTGTGTGGGGAACTTCTGGAAGCTGCTGGTTATTGAGCATTGGTTGTGATAGCACTTTCATTATACTTGGTGTGATAGTTAAGGTTTTGTCAACTTGATCTGTTTAGAAATCCACAGAAATACCTTTCAGGTGGCTCTCCAAAGTTGCTTCCAGGAAGGAATAACTGAAGGAGGAAGCCCTTCTCCCAGAGTGAGCCCTTCCCCCACAGCAGGTGGCCCCTCTCAGAGGGGGACTTTATATAAGGAAGCTGTGGGTGAAAAGAGCCCCTTCCTTCTTCCTACTTGGCTGCCAGAGCTGCTTGCTGCCTTCTAGCATGGATTGAAGACCAGCACGGACTGAAGACCAGCATCAACTGAAGACCCACATGGATTGAAACCTTCCTCAGGAAGCCTCCAGGCCTTCAGTGCCGGATTGGTACTGCTGAGGCATCTGGCCATGTGGACTGAGCAGCTACCAGGTTCCTTGATTCTTGAGCCTGCAACTGCTACTGGACTATCATAAGCTAATCCAATAAATTTCCTTTTTAAAATAATTAATTCTAGCAGTTCTATTCCTTTAGAGAACTCTGAATAATACAGATTTTGGGGTTCAAACCGCTGTGAACATATGCCCTTCTCACTCACCTTCCAAGTCCCAGGCCATCCAGCCAAACCACTGGGCACAGTCCATGAATCAGTGTATAACCGCACATCTGGCCATCTTTCCAAGCAAAATGCACAACCATGTGCACTGCCCGAAGTTCTGCCCATTGTGAAGACTTCCCTTTGATTCAGGTGTCCCCCATAAACTTAGGTGTTCTGAATGCTAGGTTCCCAACAGATGGAGATTTGGGAATTAATGCTTCTTGAAGGGAGTGTGTTGTTGGGGGCAGTTTTATGGGTGTTATTGCCACTTTCCCCTTGCTAGTGTTTCGAACACTCTCCTGTTGCTATTGTCCACCTTATGTGGGCCAGGGAGTGATGTCCACCCTCTGCTCATGCCATCATTTTCTCCTGCCATCATGTAGCTTTCCCTCAAGCCTGTAATCCAAAATCAACCTCTTTTTCCCACAAGCTGCTCTTAGTTGGCTGATTTCTACCAGCAATGTGAATCTGGCTGCAACACTTGGGGATCTTTGTGTGGAATTGATTTCAAATTACATTTTGTTTCTTTCATCCAGGTTGATACTTGGGAATAAGTTCTAATTAGACAAATGCTTGAGGTGCACTCTCTGCTCACTTCATTGATGAAGCACTGGCCTGACAGTCCATAGGCAAAGATACCAATTTACACTCCTTCCCAAGTACCATTAATTACCTTTTTGACAGCTATAGGAATTCTTAATTATTCATTCATTTTCTTGATTTCTCAGCTCTTTATTCATCCCCACCACATGAAGATCCACAGTCGGCAAAACTATAAGAAATGTAATTTACAGATCTAATGACCTGAGGAGTAAATAACTCAGCCATGAGCAGGGTGATCAATCCCTCAATCAAGTTCCCTCCACCCCATACTGGTGTCAACCTGAGAAACACATCTGTGTGGCTCCTCCTTGGAATGGAGTGGTACTGCCATCAGTCTGGATCTGGCTCCATTTTATCCTGCAAGCTGAAGCCACATGTTTCCCTCCATTTTCCTCTCCCCTCAATGTCTGGGCCCCAGCTGGCTCTTAGAGATTAGTCCTTCTCCTGCTTAAAACATTAGAGTTGAGCTGAGCATGGTGGAACACAGCTCTTAGGAGGCTAAGGTAGGATCACCAGAAGTTTGAGGTCAGCCTGGGGTACAGAGTGAGTTCCAGGTCAGCATGGGCTAGAGTGAGACCCTGCCTCAAAAATAAAACTAAAAAAAGAAAAGAAAAGAAAGTGTAAAAACAAAAAACAAAACAAAAAAAACAACCAAACAACAACAACAAAAGATACCATCACAATTGGTATTCATAGTCTCATGGGTTGGAGGTCCATGCCACACCACCCCTGGTTCCTGTTGAAGTCCCAAATGATGGTCCATAGCCTCTTTCTCCAGATTTTAGAGCATTCTGAGACTTGAGTCCAGTTATAATGCTCAAAATCTGTAGCATGACAATTTCTGGTCACCTTTCCTCTGACTCTGAACCTCCTGCCTCCTGATTTTTTTTTGTGATACCCAAGATGGAGCCCCCTCCCTTTGCTAAGCAAGCACTCCACCAGTGACCTTTAGCCCTTGGTCTGTTTGTTTTAAATATTTTTATTTATGAGAGAGAGAGAGATAGTGTAGGAGCACCAGGGCCTACTGCCATTGCAAGTTTTGTGCATCTGGCTTTTTGTGGGTACTGGAGAATTGAATCCAGGCTATCAGGCTTTACAAGCATGTGCCCCAACCACTGAGCAATTTCTCCATTCCCTGTTTGTTTTCTTTGAGACAAGATCTTACTCTGTAGCTCAGACTGATCTTAAATGTATGATACTCCTACCTCAGCCTTATGAGTGCTGAGACTACAGGTATGTACCACCACCCTGCGTCTTTCTTATGAAGATTTTTGGGAATAAGTTTAGGTCCTAGTCATAATCTAGCACAATCCTCCACTTCCAGTGTGTGTGTCCCCAGCAGGGCATTTTCCCAGTAGTGGGTACCATTGGCCACATCTTGCAACCTGCCCTCTCCCCACTCCTCCAACTTCTTGCAGAAAGAGTTACTCAAAGTGAAGTTTGCCTGATGCTGGGAGCTGGAATACATAAGATTGTTCTTACTGCAAGGGCAGTATTTTCTAAAGCAGTTACAACACCTTATCTGGAGAAATTAAATTAAGAGGGTGTTGGGGAGTGGCCAGGCAGAGGGAGGAGGAAGAGGAGGATTGGCTAGGCTGTTTGATCAGAGATGCATGGAATACAGTAGATATTAGCAGAGAATCCACAAGCAAAACTGTTTCCTTCAGCTTGTTGGAGCTGATGATCAAGTGTAGGGTCTGCTTGGCCCCCTGCTAAGGGATGGGGGTATGGAGTGTCAAGGAAAGAGCTCAGCTCTCTGGACCACTGGATGGAAGACTTGCTCTCAAAGCCTAAGCTGTCTTGGCCAAGGTGAGTACATCTTGAACCCCAGGTGAGTGAACACTAATAGAACTCAGGAGGGCCACACCCAGAGTTCTGTGCTGATGGGGGGGTCCCTATGTTCTGCTAAACAGAGTCCCCTGACTCCCACTCCACTCATCCCTAATTGAAAACATTACTGAAATTTTTTTTCTTGGATTTTTTTTGTTTATTTTATTTATTTATTTGAGAGTGACAGAGAGAGAAAGAGGCAGATAGAGATAGATAGATAGAGAGAGAATGGGTGTGCCAGGGCCTCCAGCCACTGCAAACGAAATCCAGACGCATGCCCCCCCTTGTGCATCTGGCTAACGTGGGTCCTGGGGGATTGAGCCTCGAACCGGGGTCCTTAGGCTTCACAGGCAAGCGCTTAACCACTAAGCCATCTCTCCAGCCCAGGATCTTTGATATAGTGCCTCACAATGCAACCCAGGCCTCAAGCTCACTATGTAGCATAGGCTACCCTCAGATTTGTGGTTATCCTTCTGCCTTAGCCTCCTGAGTGCTAGAATTACTGCTGTGTGCCACCATATCCAGCTAATCGTTTCTTGTTATAAATTATTTACTTATTCTAGAACTACCATAGAACCTATATCCTTATTATTAAACTTATTAATTAATGTATAGCTATGCCAATAATAGTTGTGGGAAGACAATAAACTATTAATTATTACAGATAGTCCAGAGGCTAAACAAAGCCATGAGAAAGCTACTTATAAAGACATGAGTGATGCATACTCATTGCTAGGTTCAAGCCTTTTCACATGCATGTGTGACACATTTTGTTTCCTAGGAACAATAATTTTAATATACTTTCTGACCAAAACCTGCAAGTGCTCTGCCCACTGAGCTACATCCCCAGCCTGCATGATCTTGTTGTTTTGAGGTGCACTGACCATTATTCTTCAAAGTACTTCTTTTTCAATTTTTTTTATTAACAGCTTCCATATTTACAGACAATAAAGCATGATATTCCCCTCCACTTTCCCCTTCACATACCTACCCTCCATCATATCCCCTCCCCCTCTCAACTAGTATCTATTTTATTTTGATGTCAACATCTTTTCCTCCTATTATGAGGTGAGGTCATGGATATCCAAGCCATTTTGTGTTTGGAATATTGCATTGTAAGCAGTCCTACCCATCCTTTGACTCTTACATTCTTTCTGCCACCTTGTCCTCAAGGGACCCTGAGACTTGGAAGGTGTGAAAGAGATGTTTCAGTGCTGAACACTCCTCTGTCACTTCTCAGCACTACGGTGCCTTTTGAGTCATACCAGTGATCACTGCCATCTGAAAAGAGAAACTTCTCTAACCAAAAATGAGAGTAGCATTAATATATGGGTATGAACATTAAGAAAAGTGCTTACAGGGCAGTTTGGTGAGCAAACTATATGTGTTTAGCTAGATAATGGCAGGTGTTACACCCCTAGAGCTTATGCCCACACCCGTCATAGGCTTTTGACTAGGTTTTCAGTACCACATGTATTCCCTAGTATGGAATGGGCCTCTAATCCCATTAGAGAGTGGTTAGAGGCTGGAGAATCTCCAGGTCCCATGCATAGCCAGACACACACACAAAAAAAGTGACACAAGTGTGCAATGTTGCCCATGTGCAAAGGGGGTATATGAATCTGGAGTTCACTCACAGTGGCTAAAAGGCCCTGGTATTCCCATTCTCTCTCTCTCTCTCTCTCTCTCTCTCTCTCTCTCTCTCTCTCTCTCTGACTCCTTTCTCTCTCAAAAATAAAAAATAAGTAAAGGTTTCTTTGAGAGTGGTTGATTTCTCCCATAACAGACATGCCACTATTACACCTATTGATTCATTTGGCCTGACTAGCCACTCCTAAGGCTTGCAATGTACACTATTGTTTATCATCACTGATGACTTCTCTTTCCTATAGAGTTGCATACTGTGTAGCTTTTTCCAGCTTTCTGTCAGCTGGTCAATAGGGATGAGGTTTTCAGCTCAGCTACAGCTTGATTTTTCAGTGAACATGCAGCCCAAGCATGTGGAATCTTCAGCAACAGGGTCTTACCATCTGTTTCTGGTGGGAAACCAAGAACCTTGGCAATGGCCAATAATGTTTTGGGGAAATCAGGAATCTCCATGGCCAGCAACTCACTGGAAGGTATCCCATCCCTGGCACTGAAATTTTTCTAGTACAATCTATGGCTTCTGGGTGCACCATTATCCAAAAATGTAGGTTTACATGTAGTTCATTCATAACATTTTAAATTATGATTAACCATCCTCCCACCTTTCTTCACTCAATCCCTTCCCATGACCTCACTTAGGTCATTGCATCCCGAGTAATCTATTTACATATATAAAATACTCTCTCCTTAAGTCCTCTCCTTTCCTCCCTCCCTTATAACCCCTGCTGAGCTTACTGGTCTTTGCTACCAATTTTTACTTCAACTCAATACAAAGTCTAAACATTTGTAGCTAGGATTCACATATGAGAGAGAACAAGTGGTGTTTGGCTTTCTGGGCCTGGGTTACTTAGTTCACTTAGTAGAATCCTTTCCAGATCCATCCATTTCCCTGCAAATTTCATTTAATTTTTCTTTACTGCTGAATAGAACTTCATTGTATAAATGTACCACAACTTCATTATCCACTCATCAGTTAAGGGACATCTAGGCTGGTTGCATTTCCTAGCTATTGTGAATACAGCGGCAATAAACATGGTTGAGCAAGTATCTCTAAGGTATTAAGAAGAGGTCCTTAGGATACATGCCTAGGAGTGCTATAGTTGGGTCATATGGTAAATCTATTTTTAGCTCTCTCAGGAACCTCCACACTGATTTCCACAATGGCTGTACCACTTTACATTTCCACTAACAGTGTAGAATGGCTCCTCTTTTTCCACATCCTTGCCAGCATTTGTTGTCATTTGTTTTCTTGATGATAGCCATTCTGACAGGAATGAGGTGGAATCTCAAGGTAGTTTTAATTTGCATATCCCTGGTGGCTAAGGATATAGAATCTGTTTTTAGATGTTTATATGCCATCTGTATTTCTTCTTTTGAGAACTCTATTTAGTTCCAAAGCCCAGTTGTTTCTTTCAAGGTAGGGTCTCACTTTGGCCCAGGCTGACCTGAAATTCACTATGTATTCTCAGGGTGGCCCTGAATTCACAGTGATCCTCCTACCTCTGCCTCCCAGGTACTGGGATTAAATGCAAGCACCACCACACCCAGCTTGAAAGCCCAGGGTTTTTTTTTGTTTGTTTGTTTTGTTTTTTCGAGGTCGGGTTTTACTGTAGCTCAGGCTGACCTGGAATTCACTGTCATCTCAGGGTGGCCTCAAACCCATAGCGATCCTTCTATCTCTGCCTCCCAAATGCTGGGATTAAAGGCATGCACCACCATGCCTGGCTTAAAGTCCAGTTTTTTAAAAAAAATATTTTGCTTTTATTTATTTATTTGAGAGAGAGAGAGAGAAGAGAGAATGGGTGCACCAGGGCCTCCAGCCACTGCAAACGAATTCCAGATGCATGCGCCCTCTTGTGCATCTGGCTTACGTGGGTCCTGGGGAACTGAACCTGGGTCCTATGGCTTTGCAGGCAAGAGTCTTAACAGCTAAGCCATCTCTCCAGCCCTAAAGCCCCGTTCTTAACTGGGCTGTTTGATTTCTTTTTTAAAAAAAATATATATTTATTTATTTATTTGAGAGGGGAGGGAGAGAGAGAGGAAGAGGCAGATATATAGAGAGAATGGGTGCACCAGGGCTTCCAGCCACTGCAAACAAACTCCAGACACAAGTACCACCTTGTGCATCTGGCTTACATGAGTACTGCAGAATCAAACCTGTGTCTTTAGGTTTCACAGACAACTGCCTTAACCACTAAATCATCTCTCCAGCCCATGATTTCTCTTTTTTTTAATTTTTTTTTTTTTCGAGGTAGGGTCTCACTCTACCCCAGGCTGACCTGGAATTCACTATGTAGTCTCAGGGTGGCCTCAGACTCATGGCGATGCTCTACCTCTGCCTCCCAAGTGCTGGAATTAAAGGCATGCGCTACCACACCCAGCTTTTTAAACTTTTTATTGACATCTACCATAATTATAGCAATTAACCATGATAATTCCCTCCCCTCCCCCACTTTCCCCTTCACAAATCCACGCTCCATCATGTCCCTTCCCCATCTCAATTAGTCTCTTTTTTGTTTTGATGACATCATCTTTTTCTCCTATTATGAAGGTCTTGTGTAGGTAGTACCAGGCACTGCAAGGTCATGGATATTGAGGCCAATTTGTGTCTGGAAGAGTGCATTGTAAGCAGTCTTACCCTTCCTTTGGCTGATTTCCTTAGTTTTTTGAGTTCTTTGTATATCCTGGATATTCATTCTTTGTCAGAATAATAGCTAGCAAAAATTCTGTAGGTTGCCTCTTTGCTTTTTTTTTTTTTTCCAAGGAAGGGTCACTCTAGTCCAGGCTGACCTGGAATTCACTATGCAGTCTCAGGGTGACCTCGAACTCAGTGATCCTCCTCTGGCTGCCTTAAAAATGCTGGGGTTAAAGGCGTGCACAACCATACCCAGCTCCTCTTTGTTCTATTTATAGTGTCATTTGCTGTTTAAAAGCTTTGTAATTTCATGAGGTCCCAGTGGTTGATTAGTGGCTTTACTTCCTGAGCAGCTGGACTTGCATTCAGAAAGTTGTTGCCTTGGCCAAAATGCGTTGAAGTGTTTCCCCTACGTTTTCCTCTAGCAATTTTAGATTTTCAGGTCTGATATTAAGGTCTTTGATCCATTTGTATATGATTCTTGTGCATGGACAGAAATAAGGATTTATTTTCATTATTCTACGTATAGATATCCAATTTTCCCAGCACCATTTGTTAAGGAGACTATCTTTTCTCCAATGAATATTTTTGGCATTTTTTTGTCAAAAATCAGATAGCTGTTGCTGCCTGGATTTACATCTGGGTTCTGTATTCTGTTTCAGTCATAAACGTTGCTATTTCTGTGTAGTACCACGCTGTTTTTGTTACTATGACTCTGTAAGATAGCTTAAAATCAGGTATGGTTATACTGCCAGCCTTATTTTAGGTACTCAAAATTGTTTTAACTATTTGAGGGTTTTTTTTGTGTGCTTCTAAATGAATTTTAGGATTGTTTTTTCTATTTCTGTAAAGAATGCTATTGGAATTTTCATGGGGATTGCATTAAGTGTGCAGATTGATTTTGGTAAGATTGACATTTTCACAATATTGATTCTTCCAATCCAAGAACATGGATGTCTTTCTATTTCCTGGTGTCTTCTGTAATTTCTCTTCTGAGTGTTTTAATGTTTCTATTGTAGATATCCTTCATTTCCTTGGTTAGATTTATTCCAAGCTACTTTATTTATTTAATTTTTGAGACAATTGTGAATGGGAGTATTTCCCTGATTTCACCCTCAGCATGTTTGTTGTTAATATATAGGAAGGCTACTGATTTCTGAGTGTTAATTTTGTATCCTTCTAAGTTGCTAAAAGTGTGTATCAGTTCTAACAATTAGCTGGTAGAGAGTCTTTAGGGTCCTTTATGTATAGAATCATATCATCTGTAAAGTTGTAAGTTTGGTCTCTCCCTTTCCAATTTGTATCCTTTTTATGTGTGTCTCTTGCCTTTTTGCTATAGCTATGACTTCTAGTACTATATTAAATTAAAGTGGGGACAGTGGACACACTTGTCTCATTCCTGATTTTAGTGGAAAAGCCTCAAGTTTTTCCCTATATAGTATTTCCCTATATAGTTGGCTATAGATTTGTCATAAATAGCCTTTAGTATGTTGAAATATGTTCCTTCTATTCAGTTTTTTTAGGACTTTTACCATGAAGGGATGTTGGATTCTGTCAAATGTCTTTTCTGCCTCTACTGAGATGATCATGTGATTTTTGTCCTTCAGTCCACTTAAAAAGTATGTTATATTTATTGATTTGCATATGTTCAACCATTCCTGCATTTCTGGGATAAAGCATACTTGGTTGGGATGAATAATCTTTTTGATTCATTCTTGTATTTTGTTTGTCAGTATTTTGCTGGGAATTTTTGTATCTATGTCCATAAGGGAGATTTGGTCTGTATTTTGTTGTTGTTCTGTCTTTGTCTGATTTGGGTGTCAGGTTGATGCTGGCTTCATAGAAGTTCAGTAGAATTTCTTCCTTTTATATTTTATGAAAAAGGTGGAGAGGCATTGATGTTAGTTCTTCCATGAAGGTCTGGTAAAATTCACCAGTCAATCCATCTGGGTCTAGACTTTTTATAGTTGAGAGATTTTTTTATAACTACTTGGATCTCCATACTTGTAGGTCCATATCTGTTGTAGGTCTATTTAAGTAGTTAATCTCATCTTGGTTTAGTTTTAGTAGGTCATATAAATAAAAGAAATCATCATTTCTTACAGATTTTCAAACTTAGTGGAGTATATGTTCTTATAGTATGTCCTTATGATTTTTGAATTTCTTTGGTGTCTGTTGTAATGGTGTCTTTTACATCTCTAATTTTATTAATTTGTGTCTATTCTCTCTTTCTTTTGGTCAGATTTGCTAAGGGTTTATCAATCTTGCTTGTCTTTTCATAGAACTGACTCTTTGTTTCATTGATTATTTGTGTTAATGTTTTTTTTTATTTTTTTAAAAATTATTTATTTATTTATTTGAGAGCGACAGACATAGAGAGAAAGACAGATAGAGGAAGAGAGAGAATGGGCGCGCCAGGGCTTCCAGCCTCTGCAAACGAACTCCAGACGCGTGCGCCCCCTTGTGCATCTGGCTAACGTGGGACCTGGGGAACCGAGCCTCGAACCAGGGTCCTTAGGCTTCACAGGCAAGCGCTTAACCGCTAAGCCATCTCTCCAGCCCTAATGTTTTGTTTTTTATGTCATTAATTTCTGCCCTAATCTTTATTTTTTTCTCATCTACTGATATTTGGTTTGCCTTGTTCTTCTTTTTTCCAATGCCTTAAGGTGAAGCATTAAGTTGTTTACTTGTGATCTCTCTAATTTCTTAATATAGGCACTTAAAGCTATAAATTTCCCTTTTAGGACTGCCTTCACTATGTCCCAATGGTTTTGGTATGTAGTGTTTTCTTTATCATTTGATTCTATGAATTTTTGATTTCCTTCTTAATTTCTTCAATGACCCATTCATCATTCAGCAGTAAGTTTACTTCCCATAATTTTGTGTATGCTCTATAGTTTTTCTTATCTTTGATTTGTAGTTCAATCCCATTGTGATTAGAGTACAAGGAATTATTTCCTGTATTTGTTAAGATTTGCTTTGTATCCTAATATATGATCTATTTTATTTATTTATTTTTGGTTTTTCGAGGTAGGGTCTCACTCTAGACCAGGCTGACCTGGAACTCACTATGTAGTCTCTGGGTGGCCTTGAACTCACGACGATTCTCCTACCTCTGCCTCCCGAGTGCTGGGATTAAAGGTGTGTGCCACCACACCCGGCTATACGGTCTACTTTAGAGAATGTTCCATATACTACTGAAAAGAAAGTGTATTCTGAAGCATTTGGATGGAATATTCTGTAGCTATCAGTTAGATCTATTTGTTCTATGATGTCATTTAATTGAGATGCTCTCTATTTTTTGTCAGAATGACCTGTCAGTTGATGAGAGTGGGGCATTGAAGTCACCCACTACAATTGTGCTTGTTGTTATTTGTGACTTTAAGTGTAATGTTTGTTTGATGAAATTGGGAGCCTCATAATGTGTGTGTGTATATATGTGTGTGTGTATGTTTAGAATTGTAATGTCCTCCTGTTGGAGCATTCCTTTAATCAATAGAAAGTGAACTTCTTAGCTTGGTGTGGTGGTGCACACCTTTAATCCCAGCACTCGGGAGGCAGAGGTAGAAGGACTGCTGTGAGTTTGAGGATACCGTGAAATTACATAGTTAATTCCAGGTCAGCCTGGACCAGAGTAAGAGACTACCTCAAAAAACCAAAATAAATAAATAATTAAAAAATTTAAAAAGTGACCTTCTTTATCTTTCTTAGCTTATGTTGGTTTGAATTCTATTCTGTCAGATATTAGGATAGCAACACCTACTTGTTTTCTAGGTTTATTTGCTTGAAATACCATTTTCCATCCTTTCACCCTAAGATAGTGTCTGTTTTTTTATGGAGAGGTACTTTCTTGGAGGCAACAAATGGAAGGATCCTGCCTTTTAATGAGCCTGCAGTCCTGTTGGGGCATTGAGACCATTGATACTGAGAGTTACTATTCTTGCTATTCTTGTTTTGTAGTGCTTCCTGTTTTTTCTTTACTCTCTTGTATTAACTAGTTTTTGACTGTGGTTTATTTTTTCCTGTTTTCTTATTTGTGTGCTTTCCTTTCTCTTCAGCATGAAGGAACTTCAATAATTTTCTGTAGAACTTATTTAGTGGTTCTATTAGTCAGTATTCTCTAGCGGAACAGAACTGATAGAATGAATTATTTTAAAAAGGGAATTTATTGGATTAGTTTACAGTAGTCCAATAGCAGTTGTGGGTCCCAGAATCAAAGAACCTGGTAGCTATTCAGTCCACGTGGCCAGATGCCTCAGCAGTACCAATCTGGCACTGAAGGCTTTGTATCCTAATATATGGTCTATTTTATTTATTTATTTTTGGTTTTTCAGTCCGTGCTGGTCTTCAATGCACACTGGAAGGTAGCAAACAGCTCTGGCAGCCAAGTGGGAAGAAGGAAGGGGCTCTTTTCACCCAGAACTTCTTTATATAAAGTCCCCCTCTGAGAGGGGCCATCCCCTCTGGGGGAAGGGCTCACTCTGGAGGAAGGACTTCCTCCTTCAGTTAATTCTTCCTGGAAGCGACCTCAGAGACCCACCTGAAAGGTATTTCTATAGATTACTAAACAGATCAAGTTGACAACACCTTAACTGTCACAGTGGTTATATATTCCTTTAGCCTGTTTTTGTTGTGGAAAGTCCTTATTTCTGTCAATTTGGATGCATAATTTTGTTGGATATAATAGTCTTGGTTGACAGTTGTTATCTTTCAGAACTTGGAATACATCATTCTGTCATTTTAAGTTTGTGTTGAGTAATCTGCTGTTATCCTGATGGGCTTGCCTTCATAAGTGACTTGATGTTTCTCTCTAACTGCTTTCAGTATGTTTTCTTTGATTTGTGTGTTTAGTATTTTAAGTATAATATGGTGAGAAGAGGTTATTTTCTGATTTTGTCTATTTGGTGTTCTAAAGACTTCCTGTATCTGTATTGGCATCTCTTTCCCTATTTGGGAAATTTTTTCTTCTAATATTTTGTTGAAAATACCTACAAGACCTTTGGAGTGGAATTCTTCCCCTTCTATTATACTCTGAATTCTTATATTTGATCTCCTTATTGTGTCCCAAATGTCTTGAAATTCCCATTCAAAGGCTGGAGAGATAAAACAGTGGTTAAGGTGCTTGCCTCTTGCCTGCAGAACATAATGACCCAAGTTTAATTCCCCACTACCCATGTAAAGCCAGGTGCACAAAGTGGTACATGCATCTGGAGTTCATTTGCAGCTGCTGCATGCCCTGATGCACACCCATTCTCTCTCTCTCTCCTATCTACTTCTGCTTGCAAATAAATAATTCAATAAACAAAAATGTTTAAAAAAATTCCTATTCATACCTTCCTATTAGTTTGTCTTTCTCACTTTTGGACTGTTCTAGATATGCCACCTTGTATTCTAGTTTAGATATTCTGTTCTCTCCTTGATTAATTCTACTGGTGAGGCTTTCTAGAGTTTTCTATTTGACTTACTCTGTTTTGTATTTCTAGTATTTCTGATTCATATTTCTTCATTATTTCTATTTCCTTACTCATGTATTATGTCGACTTCCTTATTTCATTATGTTGGTTCCCTGTGTTCTCTTGGGATTCTTTCAGGAGTTTGTGTTCCTCTTTGACTCCTTTGATTTTTTTTTAGATTTTTTGAACATTGTTATAATTCTTCTTTTGAATTCTTTGCCAGGCATTTCATCTAAATCAGTCTCATTGGAGATCATGTGTGATGGATTTATAATTTTTGGTGAAATATTATCTTGATTTTTTGCTTCTTATAATGGAAATATTTTTGCATCTTGGGTTAATTTGATGCTTGGGTTTTCTAATTATCTGTAGTGTTCTTAGCCATGTAAATCTAACTTTATATATCTTCAGGGTAGGAGTTTAAGGTGCCGGGTGTAGCTCTTATACTCCCAGAGTAATAGCAGAAGTGACCCTAGGTGTTGAGTTTGCCTGCTACTCAAGTATTCTAGTAGGCTGGCTTGAGCAAATTACTGGCAAATTCTAAAATTCAACTGGGGAATATACACATCCAAACCAGTACAGAGTATTTATGCTAGTGTGGGGATTACAACAAACAGATAATCTGCGAAAGCCGAAGTTCCTAAGAGTTGCCCCACGTCCTCAGTCCTGTCAACTGGGAGGCTTAGATTTTGGCTCTGAAATGGGCTCCAGGCCAGCCTGGGGGTAAGTAAGCCCCTGCTCCCAATAATGACAGAAGAAAAAGGCTAAGGTCCTATAAATCAGGAAACGTCAAAGGCAACAATAGTCAACACCAAAATACAGCTTTTTTGAGAATGGTAAAGCCAACCAAGAATATATCAAATCTAACACATAACCTGCCCTGACATGGAAGGTTAGATTTGCACTTCTAATGCAGGCCTATATACCTGCCTTTGTGTGAATTACCTTTTGGGATGACTTCCAATCTCACCAATGCTAAGAGCCCACCTTGGTCCCTCTCTGTTGCTCTGTGGACTCACGGTGCTTGGGCCCCTGGATCTAGTGTTCCTGAAGGCTGTTCTGGATGCTGTGTGGCTGGGGGGTTGATGAGTACTCCATTCGTTCGAGGAACTGGAGGTTAGGGGATGGGAGGCTGTGCAGGATGCTTGGAGTTGTACTGGTGCTGCTTAGCTGGTCCTGTTTGTGATCTCATCCAGCAGGTGATTGGCTGATCTCTGCTGCTTCTCCTTCAGGTTTCTTGACTTTGTGAGGAGGCTGATGTGGGTGGAAAGTCCTTCACCTGGTGTCTGCTCCTGCAGCTCTGCTCTGGCTGGGCAGGCATGCAGATTGGGGCCATTAGCACCTCAGTAGGAATCTGGCCAGTTTCCTGCTTGTTAGAAGATCTGAGTCTCTCCTGCTTCTCTGTTGTGGTTGATAATTCCTTATACATCTTCACGTTTTTGTAGAAGAGTTTATTTTGCTGTTTTGTGCTTATTTCCCTCCCTAGACTGCTTTGGCATGGCTACTATGCCGCCATCTTACCCGGAAGTCCTCAAGTGATGTACTTTTGGTCAACTTTGCCATTCTTAGATAATCTGTGTTTTGGGATTGACTTTTAAAAACTTATTTATTTATTTACTTATTACCACTTCAGAAGCAGTATTTTTCCTTTTTAAAAAATTAAGTAGAAACTTTGTATGAGTATATTATGTGTTGGTATCATCATTTCCCTCCTCCCTGCCCCCACTACACTGAAGGCCCTCATTAGTGGGATTGCTGGTATTCACCATGGAGTTGTGAGTTGTGGCATGTCAGAGCAGTAGTTAGTAATTGTGGGGGGTGGGTTGGGATTAACTTTTGTTACTTTTGATATTGCTTTATAGTGTTTTTTTTTGTCTTTTTCTTCCATCCTTCTTGGGGGCAGGGTCTCACTCACCCAGGCTGACCTGGAACCCATTACAGACTAGGAATCTCAGCCTCCCAGTCAACAGAATGAAGGGTGTGAGTCAATACACACCCTGAGGGACTTTGAATTTTTTAGATTATCTTATTCTAATTCCCACTCTTGCATAAATACTCCATGCTGGTTTTGATTGAGTGTGTATATTGTTCAGTTGGATTGTAGAATTTGTCTGTATTTTATTCCACCCATCCTACTAGAATATTTGCATATCAGGTAAATCCAACACCTACAGTCACTTCTGCTGTTACTCTGGGAGTAAGATAAGAGCCACACCTGGAATCTTAGGCTCCTACTTTGAAGATATATGCCTTTTGGCTTACACACCTAAGAATACTGCAGATAATTAGGAAACCCAAGCACTTAATTAACTCAAGATCCAAAATTTCTACATTATAATACAAGAACACAAAAATATCAAGACAATATAGTTCTACCAAAAAGATGAAGAAGGAGAAGGAGGAGAAGGAGGAGGAGGAGGAGGAGAAGAAGAAGAGGAAGAAGGCGGCAAACAAAAAATCAAAAATCAGCAGATGGGAAGAAATAATAAAGATTGAGGTGGAAATTAATGATATAGAAACCAATCCCCCCCAAGCCCCCTCAAAACCAAGAATCATTGAAACAAAGAGTTGGTTCTTTGAAAGGATGAACAAGATTGGTAAGCCCTTAGCAAATCTGACCAAAAGAAAGAGAGAAGAGGCACAAAAAAAAAAAAAAGATGAAAAAAAGCCACCATTACAATACCAGTGAAATTCAGAAAATCAATAAGGAAATACTTTAAGAACATATATTACACTAAGTTTGAAAATAAGAAATAGATGATTTCCTTAATTTATATGACTTACCAAAATTAAATGAAGATGAGACAAATCATTCAAATGGACCTATAACAAGCACTGAGATCAAAGCAGTTATAAAATATCTCCCAACTGAAAACAGTCCCAACCCAGATGTTTACTGGTGAATTCTACCAGATCTTCATGGAAGAACTAAAACCAATGCTTCTCAAACTATACATAAAATATAAAAGAGGGCTGGAAAGTGGCTTAGCAGTTAAGGCAATTGCATGTGAAGCCAAAGGATCCAGGTTCAATCCTTCAGAACCCATGTAAGCCACATGCACAAGGTGGTGCCTGGGTCTGTAGTTTGTTTGCAGCAGCTGAAAGCCCTATTGCACCCATTCTCTCCCTCCCTCCCTCTCTCTGTGCCTCTTTTCCTCTCACTCTCTCAAATAAATAAAATAAAATATAAAAGAAAGCAATACTACCAAACTCCTCCTATGAAGCCAGCATTACTTTGATACCCAAATCAAACAAAAACAGAACAAAAAAAGGAAATTACGGATTACTATCCCTCATGTACATAGATGCAAAAATTCTCAACAAAATATTGGCAAACAGAATACAAGAATATATCAAAAAGGAGCCAGGTGTGGTTTCTCACACCTTTAATCCCAGCAATTGGGAGGCAGAAGTAGGAGGATCATCATGAGTTGGAGGCCACCCTGAGACTACATAGTAAATTCCAGGACAGCCTGGGCAAGAGTGAAACTCTACCTCAAAAAACCATATATGTCTCTCCAAACATATCCACATCAAAGAAAACACCTCTGGCAGTATCACCATACCCAATCTAAAACTGTATTACAAAGCCACAATGACCAAAACAGCATGGTACTTGAATAAAAACAGAAATATAGGCCAATGGAACAGAATTGGAGACCCAGACCTTATGTCAAGTAACTACAGCTGCTTGATCTTTGACAAAGGTGCCAAAAGTGTAGGCTGGAGAGAAGAAAGCATCTTCAACAAATGGTGTTGGACAAATTGCACAACCATATGTAGAAAAAGTGAAATTAAGCCGGGTGTGGTGGCACATACCTTTAATTCCAGCACTTGGGAGGCAGAGGTAGGAGGATCACTGCGAGTTTAAGGCCACCCTGAGACTACATAGTGAATTCCAGGTTAGCCTGGGCTTGAGAGAGACCCTACCTTGAAAAACAAAACAAAGCAAAAAAATAGAAATTAGACCCACTGATTTCACTGTACACAAAATTCAAGTTCAAAATGGATTAAAGAACTGAAACTCCTCACCTACTGGAAGAAAAAATAGGAGGCACTCTCCATGATATAGGACTGGGAAAAGACTTCCTGAACAAAACTCCAGTAGTCTAGGAAATTAAATAAGCACTCAACCAATGGGATCTCATGAACCTAAAAGCTTTTGTACAGATAAACATGCCATAAGCAGAGCCAATAGATGGCTCTCATCAAGAAAAAAAGTGAATTTGGTCATGGTGGCACACGCCTTTAATCCCAGCACTTAGGAGGCAGAGGTAGGAGGATTTCCTTGAGTTCAAGGCTACCCTGAGACTACATAGTGAATTCCAGGTCAGTCTGGGTTAAAGCAAAACCCTACCTCGAAGAACCAAAAAAGAAAAAAACAAGTGACAATAAATGAGGATGTGAAAAAAGATGGACCCTTCTATACTGTTGTTGGAAATGTAATTTGGTACAGCCATTGTGGAAATCAGGATAGAGGTTCCTGAGACAGCTAAAAATAGATTTACCATATAACCCCATTATACCACTACTTGGCATGTATCCTAAGGACTCTCCTATTACCTTAGAGATACTTGCTCATCCATGTTTATTGAGGCTCTATTAACAATAGGTAGGAAATGGAACCAGCCTAGATGTCCCTCAACTGATCAATAGATAATGAAGATATGGTACATTTATACAATGGAGTTCTATTCAGTGGCAAAGAAAAATGAAATTTAGAGGGAAATGGATGGATCTGGAAAGGATATTATTAAGTGAGGTAACCCAGGCCCAGAAAGTCAAATGCTGCATGTTCTTTCTCATATGTGGATCCTAGCTACAACTGTTTAGATTTTATGTGAGTTTAAATAAAAATCAGTAGCAGAGGCCAGCAATTTGAAAGGAGTTATAAAAGTGAGGGGAGGACTTAAGGGAAGGGTAGTGTATATATGTAAATAGATGAACAGATTACTGGGTGTTCAATGGCCTAAGTTGGGTCAAGGCAAGGGATTGAATAAAGGATGGGTGCAGGTTTTTTTAATTAAAATTTAAAAGGGTATGAATAAACCATATGAAAACCTACTTCTTTTTTTAATTTTTTTGTTCATTATTTATTTATTTATTTGAGAGCAACAGACACAGAGAGAAAGGCAGATAGATAGAGAGAGAGAGAGAGAATGGGCGCGCCAGGGCCTCCAGCCACTGCAAACGAACTCCAGACGCGTGCGCCCCCTTGTGCATCTGGCTAACGTGGGACCTGGAGAATCAAGCCTCGAACCGGGGTCCTAAGGCTTCACAGGCAAGCACTTAACCGCTAAGCCATCTCTCCAGCCCAAAACCTACTTCTTTGGATAATGGTGCACCCAGAAGCCATAGATTGTTACTAGAAAAATTTCAGTACCAAGGATGGGATACTTTCAAGTATCCCATCAAGTATTGGCCAGAGAGGTCCCTGATGCCCCCCAAAACATTACCGGCCACTGCAGAGGCTCTTTATTACTGAAGACTCCACATGCTTGTGCTACAAGGTCACTGTGAAATCTAGCTAGAGCTGAGCTGAAAACCTCCTTCCTGTTGACCAGCTGACAGAAAGTTGGAACAACCTATGAGTATGCAGCCCTATGGGAGAGTGAAGTCATCAATGGTGTTAAACCCCAGTGGACATTACAAGATTGGCCAACCAGGCCAAATCTACCAATTGGTGCACTAGTGGCATGTCTATTATAGGGGAAACCAACTGCTCTCTGATTGGACTGGTGGCCTATTCCACAGGAGGGAATACATCTCTGGTACTGAAAACCTAGTCAAAAGCCTATTGCTATGGAGTTCATGATCCCTAGGGGAGTAATGCCTACTGTTGTCTGGCTAAATGCATATAAGTGTGCCTAACAAACTGGCCTGTAAGCACTTTTCTTAATGTTTATACCAATATATTAATGCTACTCTTACTTTTGGTTAGAGAAGCTTCTCTCTTCAGATAGCAGAGACCACTAGGATGACTCAAAAGTCACCATAGTGCTTGGAAGAAGTGACAGTGGAGTGTTCAGCACTGAGTCATCTCTATTATACCCTTCAAGGCTCAGGGTCCATTGCAGAAGAGGTGGCAGAAAGAATGTAAGACTCCTTAGAATGCAATATTCCAGACACAAAATGGCCTGGATATTCATGACCTCATAGTGCTTGACACTACCTGCCCAAGACCTTCATAACAGGAGAAAAAGACAATGACATCAAAAGAGAGACTGGTGGTGGTGGGGGATATATGATGGATTTGAAAGGGGGAAGGAGGGGTGGGGAGTTAATTATCATGGTTTATTGTCTATGATTATGGAAGCTGTTAATAAATTTTTTTAAAAAAAATTAGTCTATTTTATTTGTAAGCAGAGAAAGAGACAGAAGAGAACAAAGAGAAAGAGAAGGAGCAAGCCAGGACTTCTCGCTGTGACAAACGAACTTCAGACATATGTGCCACTTTGTGCATCTGGCTTTATGTGTATACTGAACAATCCACCTCAGGCTGTTAGGCTTTGCAAGCAAGTGCCTTAACCATTGGGAAATCTGTCCATCCTCTAAAAATATATTTTATTTGCAAGCAGAAAGAGGCAGAGAGCATGAGTGGAGTGTGAGGTGTCTTTGGGAGTAGTCAGGGTCTGGATCAGCAAGACAATCTGGCAGCTATGGCTGGTGCTGACCACAGCACTGCGTAGGGAATATCTTCAACAATGATACAGTGTCGTTCTAACATCCAGAGCAGCAGATCCCAGTCTACTTCCTCTCCACCTGAGGTTTGGACATCTTTGGCCTGAATTGTCCCTCAGGGTTCTTGGGCAGACAAGTATTGAAAGGTATGTAACTACCTATAAGCAGGTGAGGGCTGCAGGGGATAAACATGTTTCATGAAGTGGGTGCTCAGGCTGGAGAGATGGCTTAGTGGTTAAGGCACTTGCCTGCAAAGCCAAAATACCAAGGTTTGATTATCCAGGACCCACATAAGCCAGATGCAAAAGGTGGTACATAGGTCTGGAGTTTGTTTGCAGTTGCTGGATGCCCTGGCATGCCCATTCTCTCTTTCTGCCTCTCTCAAGTAAATAAATAAAAATAAAAAATTAAGTGGGTGCTCTGTTATGTCTGGGTCACTGCTGCTCAGAACAGGGCTATGTGGACAGCACCTGCTGCCCATATGGACCAGTTCTCTTCATCCATGCTCACGGGCCCCACCAAGCTACGAGGATGCCAAGGAAGACAGGCAGGTTTGTGATTGCTTCAGCATTCAGCACCAGGTGCAAGGTTTATCAAGGTTTGTGAATGATTTTCTGTGAGATCCTATGTGGCTACAATCCAGCAGCCTCACATGAATGTTAGCTTGCCCAGTGCATTGTGATACACTGCATCCTGTGGCTGCGAACCTGCAACATTTCCTGCGTAAAGCTATGGGCCATGCCAGCCCATTAACAAATGCCAATAGCACAATCTCACCATCAGGCCTGGAAACCTACTTCTGGGCCTCACTCATGTGTCCTTTTGCATCCTCCTCTGAGAACTTTGATATGATTCAGTGTAAAAGGTGTTTCTGAGGCTTGGAGGAGCAGGGTCCCTGCTGAGAATGAGAAACTGAGGCCCCACAGTTTATTATAGCCACAGGAAAGGAGATACTCAGGTTTCCCAAACAGAGAGAAGCCAAAAGTGGCCACAGGCTTGGGTTGTGGGGGCTGGACCAGAAAGGAGCTCCGGGCTCTTCTGTCCTGTGTTTCCCACAGGGGAGAGAGGGCATGATGATACACTTTGGGCGACAGCCCAGCATTCTCCTGCCAGAGATCCTGGATTCACAGGGCTCAGATCCTGCCCACAGCAAGAGATAGGATCCTGTGGTTTGCTGGTCCTTGGGAGTAGATTTCCCTCTAAAACATGGAGTCCTGGGCAAGACAAGATACTGATACTGCCTCTCCTCTCACAGGAAAAAGGCCTGTAGAGCAAGGGGCTGCCAGTCCCATGGCTTTTCTGCAGGCCCACTGCTTAGCCACTGGGATGGCCTGGAGGCCCTTTCCTGCTTATTCCACAGAGAGGAACAGGAGAAGTCAGCAGTGACCCACAGTTCTGCTACTGTGAGGCAGTGGAGTGAGGTCAGGAGGCCCATGTGTGGGCACAGCTACTGACTTTTGACTGCTAGGAGTGAGCAGTGAGCTCTGATGTCTAATGGGCACTAAGAGACAGGCAGCTTCTAGTCCATGTCCTCTTGACGACAATCAGTATGCTCTTGCTGAAACTGTTTGGGAAGCATAGCCTCTGTGATGGATTTGGCAGCTGTGGAATGATGTGGGTCTCAGGGTGGAGGCCACAGCCAGAGCTTTGCCCCTGCTCCAGCATACATGCCCGGGACTGCCCAGCCACATGGCCCCTTGTGGTGCTCAGCACTGATGCCAGCGCGCTTGGCCAACAGCCATGTCAGTGGCTTTAGATGGAACAGGACAGGCCACTTTGTCCTGGAGTCTGGGCCATAAGGACACTAATCACATCTGTGACACCTTCTTACTGTGTACTATAGAAACTCTGGATATCAGCTATACACACACATGACAGGCCACATTGTCCAGCATCCTGGACAGTGAGAGAATGTGGCTGTGACATTGAGTTCTGACCAGCAGCAATGAGAATAGAGGTGAAAAGGCTCCTGGGCTGGCACCTTCATGTCTGTCTCTCCCATATTGCCTGAACATAGACATGGTGAGCCAGCCTCCATGGATGAAAGAGTGGGTGCATCCTTGCAAGGGCGTTAGGAAGCAATTTTTCTAAATCCGAGCAAGTGTGTTTGGTTTTGACAGTCATGCAGTGCGATGTCCACTCTGCACCTATAGCCCTAAAGTTGCAGTTACAGACAACCCACAGACAAAAGGTGTGGCTGTGTGCCAATAAAACTTTATTTATAAAATAGGTGAGGAGCCAGAGGCATCTTTGATGTGAGCTGCCACAGAAATAGCAGACCAAACAAGATACCTATAGCCCAGGCTGATGATGAGATGTTAGTACTGGAATGATGCCCGCCTGTTAGCTATCTGGAAGCCCCAGGAAGACAGGTGCAGGCATCTGCTGCTCATCACTGTTTTCAGGTCTAATGTGCCCACAGTGAGACCAGGCTGGGGTCTCTTCCCATTTCTCTCTTCCCAGACCACAGGAGTGTGCCTAGATTATAGTGAGGCCGAGTGGATTAGTGAAGGGCAGTCAAACTGGGAGACCTTGACCTGCTAGGAGGCAGGATGCCAGGCATGAGGATGCTCCATCCTCAGGTCTGGACGGGTGTGTTTGCTTCCGTGTGGGGTATGTACAGGGCTGTAGCACATGCGAGGAGTGGGGGGAGTGAAGCTGTCCTTGCAGCCCCTCAGGGAACACTATAGAAAAGGCACGTGATTCGGCATGGGCGTGCACTGTCCTCACATGTCTGCAAAGCCACCTGTCCCAGGAATCTGGTATCTGTTGCAGGCTGATGCCGCTATCCCCAGACTTCCACAGTGCCAGGTGACAGGGCCCAGCCCTGAAGTGAGCAGGGCCCAGCACTGCTCTAGAACTGTGGGGTGGGTGAGAAGTGTCTATCCTGGCTCCAGTCCAAGGCCTGGCTAACACTGTCCCAAATGTCAGAGGGTCTGTGTCTGTGGAGGGTTTGTAGGGGGCAGAAGGTCAATGTCGCCCATGTTTGATCCAATTTCTGATCATCCATTTCTGCCCTGAGCATCGCTGTACCACCAGCCGCAGCCCGAAGTTTGCGTCTTTGGACATTTCTACCTCCAGGCACCGGCCTGTGTCTCGACTCACAATGGGGCCACTCTGCAGAGCAGGGAAAACTGAGTCAGATTGAGAATCCAGGGTATCTTCCAGATGAGGGATGATCCCAACCCCACCCTGGTCTCTGTACTGCAGGCCCCAGGGATCCATCTTCTTGGACTGTCGACATCTCCTTGTCCTGCTGTTAGCCAGGCTACCCACTGTCCTGCTTAGTTGTCTGGGGTCCAGTGATATCCTCCTGAAGTGGCTCTTTCAGGTATTTTTCCAAAGTCACAACAAAGGGAATTAATAATGCTTCCTTGGTAACACAGAAGCCCCGTGGTTCCCAAACACCATGGGCTCTGGCCCTAGCCTGGTGACCTTGGGGGCATCTCCGGCAGGTTTCCCCATGCTGGCCTTCATTGCCTGCCTCAGCAAGCCTCCTGGGGACCTTAGTTGCTCACAAACAATGGTGGTAGGTTGTTCCTGCAGCCAAAGCCACCAGCCCCTTCTCCCACTGTCCAAGGCTGGCAGAGCCACTATTAACTATCACAGGGATAGTGGGATGGTGACTGGTATCTTTTTGTTGTCTCCAGGGAGGACAGGTTAGGGATCAGGAGAGGCTCAGAGCATATGTGACTGCCTTGGACCTGGACCCATAGGGGCAGGCACTGAGCTGGCCTGGGCATACAGAGCAGGACAGTGTGGGGGCTGGAGTCAGGCCAGGGATCAGAGACCCAGCAAGAACAGGGCTTGGGGTATCATAGGGGCAGGGGCCAATGGTCAGACTTGGAGGTATCCCCACCAGGTACAGGAGGGCTTAGATCAGCAGAGCTTGGTGGAGTTAATATCTTCTCATATGGCCAGTGGTCAGGGCTGGGCTTGTTCTCATTTCCTCTGCCCAAGTCCTCTTTACTCTCCCCTGAATCTGGGGACCTGGGCAGGCAGGACTGGGCTGCAGGGCAGTGATAGTACTGCTATCTCTTGCTGTCTGACCACAGGCCAGTTTTGTAACCTCTCTGTGCCACAGGGCAAGATGGCCAATCTTGATTGCCAACTTTACTGAATTGAGAAGCACTTGGGAGACTGGTAAACACATGCCTGGGTGTGTCTCTGAGGACTTTCCAAAGAGGAGTTATGGAGAGGGGAAGACCCATCCTAGCTATGGGTGGCACCATCCCTTGGGCTGGGGAGCCAGATGGAATAAAAGGGGGGGGGGAGGAGGAAGCCTATTTGTGCAAACTCTCTCACCTTTTCTACACCATGACATGAGCTCTTTTTGTCAGATCTGCCACATGTGCCTTCCCTGCCATGACAAAAACCTCTGAAACCATGAGCCCAAACAGTAAGTCCTTTAAACAGTTTCTCTCTGATATTTGTCAGACTTTCTCCCAGGGCTCATGCGGAGCAGCTGACCCAGGTCTGCCCTCAGCTCTGAAGCTCCTACCCCATGCAGCCCTGGCTCCCACCCTGTGGCTAGCCCTACTGGCAGAGGTGTCTGGGCCTTGCTAGCTCCACCTACTGACCTGGGTGAAGTCCCACAGTCTCTGTGTTGGCCTGGCCACATCTTCACACTTCTTCAAGGTAGGTGTGCGACCCCGGCCATCATCAACTAGACATTTGGAGTCAGGCAGGAAGGCAGTGGAGCCCAGGGGGCCCAGCTGCAGGAGGCCATCAGAGCTGTAACGCACCAGCTGGGGAGATGGCAGGAATTATGAGTAGGACTGGTCCAAGGCTCAAGGTTCTGGGCTTGTCCTTTGCCCAGGCCCTCACAGCAAGTTCTGGAAGGCAGGGGTCCATGGCCTCCAAAACTGCTGTCAACCATGCCCCTGAAGCTCTGGGTTGGAGGTCCCTACTTAGGGGATACAGAATTGGACATAAGGTAGCCCTGGGTTGGAAGGCTCTAAGAGAGGAGACAAGCACTGCTGGGCATCTGATTTTACCAGATGGAATAACCAGATGGGGCTGAGCCTGGGGCCCTGTCCATGGTCCAGCCTTGGAAAAGGGAGGAAACTTCCAGGGATTTTTTACAGCAGTAAAAAGCTCCTGGCCTCAGAAAGTTCTGGAATAGGAAGGAGCCCCATTTAGAGCAAGAAACTGAGGATATCCCCTCCTTATTGATCAACATCATCTGCAGGATCTCTAGGGTACACAGCTCACTGTAGAGTCCTTTCTGGATGGCCTCAGGCATGCTATGGCCTAGAGAATGAGGACTTTGGGCATCCTGCCTCCTGCTCGCAGTGCCCCACCTTGCCCATCAGGAAGGAGAAGGAGGCCCACTTTGGGTGAGCAGAAGGGCAGCTTCCTGGCTGCTATGGATGGAACCCAGTGCCTTTCACAAAAATCCTCAACTGAGACCCAACTTGCACCTTTCTTTCCCCAGAGTCTGTGCAGGGCCTGGGATCCTGGGGCCTCAGGAGGTTGACTGGGGAGACAGAGGAACTCTTATGGCCCCAGGTGGCCCTTGGCTCCCCTAGAGCCATGAAGTTAGCAGTTATTTCCAAGGGGCTGTGGCCCCATGCTCAGGCTCATGGATTCCTCGTACACTGGCACAGCAAAACTTCACCTAGCATTGACTTCCTGTGTGCATATAGAGAAGGAACCACATTTTCCACTGAGAAGTCAAGTCATACTCCTGCCACATCCCAGTTGTGTGGCTTCTCTTATTCTGTTTCCTCTTCTGAAACAGGAGATTATGGTAAGACTTGTCCACTGGGCTAATATAGATCTAACTGAGGCTCTAAATGTAAAGTGTGGGGACCCATGCCTATAATTCTGGCCTTGGGAGGCCCAGAGACCTTGTCTTTTTTTTTTTTTTTTTTTTAAAGCAAACCCGCTGAAACAACAGTAAGTTCTCATGAACACATCACACTGGGCTCTCTCTCTCCTTCAGTGTCACCCTGTTTTGAATCCTCCCTTTCTCTCTTTTGTTTGTTTTCAAGGTAGGGTCTCACTCTAGCCCAGGCTGACCTAGAACTCACTCTGTAGTCTCAGGCTGACCTCATACTCACAGTGATCTGCCTACCTCTGCCTCCCGAGTGCTGAGATTAAAGATGTGCACTGCTATGCCTGGCCCTATCTGTCTCTTTGTCTTGGTGTCTTCCTGCCTGTCTCTGCCTCTGTCTTTCTGTCTCTCCCTGTCTGTGGTGTTTGGATGAAATGTCTCTCGTAGACTCATGTGTTTTAAATACTTGATCTCCAGCTGGTGGCAATTTGGAAAAGTTGTTGGGCTTTGGAAAGTAGAGACTTGCTGGAGGAGATGTGTTGCCAGGGGCAGGCTTTAGGGGTAATATAATTCAACTCCAAGCCCAGTACTCAGACCGCTTCCTTCCTGCTACTGGGCCCAGTTGCCTGTTAAGTTTTCCCCAATATGAGGAAATAAATATTTCCTTGAAACTGTAATCCAAAATAAACCCCTTTCCTTCTGTAAACTGCTTCTGCTTGGGTGTTTTATCCCACCAACGAGAAAGTAACTGCTATGCTGTCTTATCTCGATCTCTCTTTCTTTCCCTTGCTCCATCTATTTCTGTCCCAGTCTTTATCTTTTTTTCACCCTTCTTTTCTGCTTCTGTTTCTGTCTCTCCCTGTGTTCTATGGCAATTTCTTTTGCATTGAAAGCGGTAAATAACTATTGCCAACTTTATCAAAAGCAGCTGGAACAACTCACAAGAGACTCCAGAGATTGGACCTATTGACACTCCCCTATAGAAGGAATGAAGGATGTAAGGAAGGTTGCTAGACCCCCCACCTGAGATTTCAGGCACCCCCTGTGCCAGCTGTATACAATGATGAACAAGGTCTTAGGGTCCCCATGGGAGATAGATTTTCATAGAAGGTATATAGAGAGTATATAGAGACCAAGGGACAACGAACTTCTCCTAGCAGCCATGAAGGGGTCAATATTCATGCTGGGATGAGACTTCTCAGTGGTGTGGTTGCTTTGGGATTTCCCTGAACCTAACTAAGTCCTTACCCTAAGGCTAAGGGAGGAGATTACTGGGGGAATCTTGACACACGGAGCATCACTGAAGCAACCATGAGAGGTTGTCATCCATGCTAGGGGGACACTTCTCTGTTGAGGCTGCTTTGAGGGCTCAACTTCCTGTGACTAACCCCTCACTCTGCTCTGTGAGTAACCCTGTAAAACTCATTAGGGTGTGGGGGGGGGGCTGGAGGGATGGCTTAGCAGTTAAGGCTCTTGCCAGCAAAGCCAAAGGATCCAAGTTCAATTCCCCAGGACCCATGTAAGACAGATGCAGAAGGTAGCACATGCATCTAGAGTTTGTTTGCAGTGGCTGGAGACCCTGGCATACCCATTCATTTTGTCTGTCTCTCTCTCTGAAATAAATAAATAAATAATGTAAAATATTTTTAAAAACTCATTGGTCTACCAAAACTGGTTTTGGTGCAATCATACTCTGGTCTGTCATTTGTCCTGTTTGGGGTGAATAGACATGTGTTTGTGTCTCCCCAGGGGAACTTTTTCATGCAACACCCTGTCTCTTTCTCTTTCTCTCTTTCTCCCTGTTTCCCCCCCCCCTCTCTTTCTCTCTCCCTCCCTCTCTCTCTCTTATGTACACACAAACATACCACCACCACCACTCAGACACATTATGGAAGCTTGCATTTTCCAACAGTTTCAGTGGACGGTTAGCTGCAGTCCCCACACCCAAACTCAGGTAACAATGTCCTCCCATCAGACACAGGACCAATATTATGCACTCCTAGACTTTGAGGAGCCTATGAACATTGTGGGTTGAAGTCATTTGACTTCTGAGGCTGGGCCACACATGGGCATAAACACTCCTCCTTTGTTCCCTATAGTGCTGGCTCTGGAGCTCAGGCCACATCAGCACACATTCTCTTGTTCTGGACCTGACAAAATGGCACCAGTGGTTGACACATCTTTTCCTCCCTCCCTCCCCCTCCCTTCTTCTTTCTCTCCTTTGTCTTTTTCCTCTTTCTTTCTTTCTTTCTTTCTTTCTTTCTTTCTTTCTTTCTTTCTTTCCTTTTCCCTTTCTCTCTCTCTCTCTCTCTCTCTCTCTCTCTCTCTCTCTCTCTCTCTCTCTCTCTCTCTCTTCCTGGTAGGGTCTTACACTAGCCCAGGCTGACCTGGAATTCACTATGTAGTCTCAAACTGGCCTCAAACTCACAGCAATCCTCCTGTCTCAACCTCCCAAGTGCTGGGATTAAAGCCATGCACCACTACACATGGTAGACACATCTTTTTTGGTGCATGTGTGGTATGCATGTGGTGTATGGATTCGTATGTGCATGAGTGATATGTGTGGAGGTATGGAAGCCATAGGTTTATATTGGTGTCCTCAGTTTCTCTTCACCTTTTTTGTTTTGCTTCTGGTTTTTGAGGTCTCACTCTAGCCCTGGCTGATCTGGAATTCACTATGTAGTCTCAGGGTGGCCTTGAACTCACAGCATCCTCTTACCTCTGCCTCCTGAGTGCTGGGATTACAGGTGTGTGCCACCACACCTTGCTTCACCTTATTTTTTGAGGAAGGCTACTTACTGAACCTGAAGCTCACCAATCCAGCTAGACAAGCTAGCCAGCAAGCCCCTGGAATCCTCCTGTCTCCACCTCCCTGCACTGGAATTACAGGCACTCACCATTATGCCCAGATTTTATGTTGGTGCTAGAGATGTGAACTTGGCAAGCACTTTGCCCACTGAGCAATTTCCCCAGTCTCAAGCAACCACTTGCTGCCTTGACACTGGTGTCAGCAAAGCCAGCAGCTCAGAAGGGTCTCCAGATTTCTGCCTGGATAGATGATGACAAGACAGGTTCAGGTTCAGAGAGGGGACTCAGGCCATGTGTAGAATGCAGAGTAGGGGAGGCCTACCGAACTCAGCACCAGTTGGGAAGACGCCATTGTTAACAGCAGAAGGGGCTCACCTGTCACTAGGACTCTCAGGGGATGGAGGGTCAGGGATCTGTAGGTATAAATAGGCCAGCCTCTGAGTGACCACTGGCTGGGGCTCAGCTGGCTCAGGATGGAAAGTGCAACACTCCTTCCTGTACTATGTCTAGCCTGGGCATGGCTTCCACTTTCACAATCCAGAAGATTGCCAGAAAAATTAGTGATTCTACTGTCCCATTTGATGAGGAAGCAAGGCATGGGACTGGCCAGGCTTTGCTTAACCTGAAACTCTTGTTCTCAACTCACTGCATCTGCTGCCTTCAGGATCCTAAACTGCTCTAGCCCTTCCCTGAACTTAGCCTTAGCAGCAACGAAACACCCACGCCTATCCCATGATGGCTCTCTCCACAGTGAGGTCTGGGAGCCACTTACCTGTGAGGACATGCCATGGCAGGGGTAAAGGATGGCCCGGTCATCATCTTCAGCCCCCTGGTCCAAGCAGTAGCCACTGGCTTTGCTGTTTCTCACCTATAGTCAGAAGAGATGTAAGAAACTCCAAAGTCATTGAGGAGGGTCCTTGGTCTGAGGCAAGGTTGCCAGGAGCTATTCCACCATGTCCTCCACTTAGGAGCACAGGTGACTGCTCTGTGGCCATCTGTGACAGAATAGGTGGGAGCCTCATACCTAAGGATCACTGAGTAGAGATCCCCAGGGTGTGGCATCTTCCTTGGGCAGGGAAGGCCATGAGGTGGGTGGGGGGGAAGAGGTTAGAGGCTGCTCTGGATACCTGGGCAACCTGGGGAGAGATGACCCTGTCTATCACATACACACAGCATTTATGGAGACTTCTGGCTCCCAGCAAGTGAGACCCTATTTGGAAGTGTTGGATTTGGTCAGTGGAGTGTCACTAGCTTGGAAACATTCATGTTATCCACCTGCAGCTTTTCCTATGTGGAGACAGAGGCTATTCTGGCTCCTTATATACTTTGGCAGAGGAATGCAAGAAGAGTGATACCAACTGAGGGATGTGACATGGCCCAGCTAAGAGTCAGATGACCCCACAGGCTCTCCTCTGCAGCTCCAACTCAGCAGAACTGTGGTAGATTCATCCTGTTTCAGCCTACTAGGCTTCAGCTGTGGATTTTGCCATAAGTCATGACTCCCCAGGAAGGCATATGGGCCTGATCCCAGACAATGGAGGGAGTTCTCATAAAATGCTAGGGTTTCAGGACCCACAGCAAGGTATGAGCCCAACGAACAGTGAGCAGAAGTAGGCACAGCAGCACAGGGATGCCGAGAGCAGCTGCTTGCCACCCTAAGTGCTCCCAGGACTGGGTCTGATGCAGGGTGACTACAAAGCAGCAGGGTGGATGTGTCTGCAAAGACTTCCCTTCTCCCCCACATTGGCACTGGCCCAGGGACAGTGCTGCTTCCCCACAGAGAAGCCATGCTGGCCTTGGGCAGCCTTGGAGCTGGAGACAGGAGGCTGTGGCTCTCTGGGGGGATATTTTCTCCTCTCCCTGTCAGTTGTGTGGTGGGAGACTCTGGATCCCAGACTTGGGCCAGCATACTCTCCCTGGCTTTAGAAACAGCCCCATACTGTATGGCCATGCATATGGGAGCCCTGGGGTGACATGTGGGTGGGTGTTTGTGTAGCTGGTGCGTCAGCACTCAGGTGTGCGTGCTTCTTCTCAGTGCACACGTGCATTGTGATGTGAACACAGCCGTGCTTCAGTAGTGCACAAATGTGCACCTCCACATGTACACACAAGTTTATGTGCCACTTTGTCTGGACAAGTGGTTGTGCGTTTATCTCACAGATCCCTTAGATGGGAGCTCATGCACACAGGTACAAGTGAACATTTGTGTTTGGGGAGTGTTTGTGTATACATGAACAAGATGTTGTGCAAATATATGTATGCATTATACACATACATGCATAGATGTATCAGTATGTGTTTGTATGGACTCATACATAACATGAATGTAATTTATATGTACACATGCAATAAATGAACACATGCTGCACATATGTATATGGACAAATGCATGCACACACAGGTATGAATGCAGGTTCAAACTTGTGGACACATTCATACACACATGCATCTCTATATGAATGTGTGAATATATAGACATACAAATGATGTATATGTACTTTTATGCACATGGAGGTATATACATACCTGTATCTACATGCATACATGTGTATATGCATACAAATTCATGTAATGGATATATATAGGTTTATGCATCTGTAAACATGTATGTGATATGTTTGTATACACGTGTGGAATCATGCCTAGGTATGTGGAATGTGCTTGTATATACACACAAGTATGTGTGTACAGGCCTATTCATGTGTATTTCTGCATGCAAATACGAGTATGTTTTCATATATTGCTGTGCCCACGAGGTGTCTTTAGTACCTTAGTGTCCAAGCATATACACTCACTTATACTGAACTCATTTACACTGGGTGTTGGGGCACAGGATGTTGGGATGTGAGATGTTGGTAAATGGGTGTCAGGGCACAGGTGGCGGGGTGCTGGGCCCCAGTAGGACCCTGGTGGCAAAGGTGGTACCTCTCCGTACGTGAGGGTGTTGTTGTAGATCCTCATCTCAGGGTACACATTTTCTAGGTACCACCTGAAGCTGCGGCATTTCAACCTTTGGCGCAGAGCTAGTCTCTCGGACACATCCCCGAAGTCCACTCCTGGGTTCTGAGGGGCAGAAAAGGGGGGAGTGGAGGGCATGAGAATTGCAGGTCCATGGTACCCTACAGTTAGGTCTCTGCCATGTAATAGACTTCTGAAGTCTGGGACCTTCACCCTGCTACTGAGAACAGCCCCATCTGCAGTGTCAGGTCACCAAGGCCTCATCCAGGCCTGGGCTCCTGCTGATCTGGAGCCTATAGAGGGTCCCAGCTGTGTACAGGTCTGGCTCACCCACTCTGCCCTGTTCCCCAGAGGAACCCTGGTCCTGTTCTCCATGCCTGATTTTTGTCTGGTTTGCCTGGTCCTTGGCCCCCACATGGCCTGTATTTGGATGAGGTTTGTGGACAGCCTTGGCCACACAATGCAGCCTGATGCAACGTGACTTCTAGAGGACTGGACACTAAAATCAGCTCCATGGCCATCACCGTGGCCAGCCTCAGACATGGACTTGGGAAACTCCAAGGTGGAAATACTAGTTAGGCTGTCATGTGCTGGTGCTGGGAGGGTTGGGCACTCTCCGTAGGCTTCCCCAGGAGCAGGTCATGGGTGGTGGTGTTTCATCTTTTGGGCCCTGCCCTATGTGTCCATCCTGGTTGCCTTTAATTTGTGCTTTCATTACAGCTTTTCTGAGCCATGGGGCCTGAGGTGTGGTGTCCTGTGTGAGCAGCAAACTCTTAGGGATGTGGGGTGGTTCAGGAGCTCCTGCCTCCCCCAGGGCACTCTGAGCTGGCCTCAGGGGAGGGCTGTCAGGTTTGAGAACCATCACTTTTTGCATGTAGCCTTCAGAATTCTTTACCCTTCTTTTGTTGTGGTTTGGATGTAAAATGTCCCCCATAGCCTTATGTGTTTTGTTGTTGTTGAGGCAAGATCTTACTCTATCCCAGACTGACCTGGAACAACTTACTTTGTATTCTCAGACTAGCCTTGAATTCATAACAATCCTCCTACCTCAGCCTCCCTAGTGCTGGGATTAAAGGCATGCACCACCATCCCTGGGCCAAGGTATTTAAACACTTGATTCCCATATGATGGCACTATTTAAAAAGGTTGTTGAACCTTTAGGAGGTGGAGCCCTGTTGGAGATTGTGGGTCATGGGGATGGGCCTTGATGTTTAATAGCTCTGTCTCACTTCCTGTTTGCTCTCTGCTTCCTGAATGTGCCTGAATTTGACTAGCTGGCTTCCTATTCCTGCTGCCATTCCTTCCCCACTACAAGGGAATGCATCTCCCTAGAACTATAAGCCAAAATACACGTTTTTCATCCTGAAGTTGCTTCTAGCCAGGTATTTGTTTGCTTAAAGCAATAAGAAAGTAACTAACACACCCTCCCTGCTCCTCAGTTTTTCTCAACTTCAAGTGAGGATATACAGTTTCTATTGCTCTGTTTTGAGGAATAAGTAAGTTATTGCTCCTGGGGGATCTTGGGGTTTTCAGGACATAGAAGGGTGAATCACTTTAGCAACATGCCCCTATTTCTTGCTTGGCTGAGAGCTCAGGCTGGTGAAGCTCACATATGGCCCCTAATCTGGGCTTTAATGTCCTATAGTCCCTTCTGGATGCTGGGGATGTGGTTGCCTATTCTCCACATCAACTCACTTTATGGGCAATGAATGTGATTTTCAGGTTTTATATCTAGTACATGGGGAAGTTCCATTCTATTGGGCAGCCCTGGGTTCACTCAGCTGTTCCAGATAACCTTATCCACATGCTAAGTATGTTGCCTTAGTGGTGGTTAATCATTTTAGGATGGTGCAGAGAGAAAAAAAAAAGTAGGATGGGTATGATGATCACACCTGTAACCCCAGCACAAGGGAGACAGAGGCAGTGGATTATAAATTCAAGGGCAGCATGGGCTTATAGAGAAATACCCTGTCTAAAGTAAATATGTACATACAAGCATGCATACGTGTTTACAGAGTCAGGATTCCAGGCCTAGTCCTGACTGTGGGTTAAGAACCAAAGAGGCTGCTTCCAGGATGCAGGGCTGGATAAGCTGGAGGTAGTTGCTATGGTAATGCTGAGGTAAGACTGGGGAAGCAGCTGACCTCCTTCATTTCCAATGCATGCTAGCTAATTGTACCTTGGAACTTTACTAACCAAGACATATAGGATGTGGCCACTGTGGCTGGGCCAGCTAGAATTTTCCCCTACTAATGACCTTACTACCCTACTATCCAGTGGTGCAGGGTGACAGGGGCCAGCCTCCCATAGGCATGGCTCCAGTCCCAGGAGCCCAATGGCTCTAGCTTAAATTCCCTTCCTGAGTGCTATAGGAGTCCCTGTCTCTATCCACCAAACGTAGCACCCATCTTACGGTCATGGGGATGTTCCAGGCCATGTACACATGAGACTTGAAGTCATCCATCCACACCTCGGCGGCCCGCAGTGCATTGCGCTTGGCATAATAATCAATATCGTTGTTGTATGGCTTCTTGGTGCGCTCGATGTGGGCCACACGGGAACAGGGGAGCACCTCCATGCTGCCACCACACTGCCACACCTATGAAGGAGGACCTGGTCAGAGGCCACAGGGACTACCCAGTGTGTTTTTTGTCCCTGTTCAGAGAAGCTGATGTATTGTCTGAGGGCATCTGAGGTATCTCTGGAGGTCTGGAGAACTTAGGGGAGGGGCCTGGCCACCTATGGCTTATTTCAAGGGACAATGTCTAAGGAAAATCCATGGGCCATGGGTTGTGCCTACCAGGGTCTGGGCACTAGGATGCTTCCCTTTTGAGATTTCCAACCATGCTTGATATCTCTTGCTCACTGTAAGACTGCAGATTCTGATCCAATCCACCCACTCAGTGTTCTGTGCAGGAACTCCCCATGGCCACTTCCACCCCCACACCTGAGTGACCAGAATTGAATCACAGATTCAGCTTGATTTATAAAAAGGCACCAGCTGTGCAAACACAGTACTGAAGTTTGAATCTGAAATGCCTCCAGAACTCATGTTTTAAATCCCTGATTCTTGATAGGTGGTGCTGTGGAATTGTGAAGAGGTAGGTGTGGCTGGGGATGTAGGTCATTAGGGGGTGGGCCTTTCTAGGTTATGTGTCCTTGTTTCCTGGTCAGCTATTTTATGAATAGCCATGTC
The DNA here is from genome assembly GCF_020740685.1 of Jaculus jaculus. Classification (NCBI taxonomy): domain Eukaryota; kingdom Metazoa; phylum Chordata; class Mammalia; order Rodentia; family Dipodidae; genus Jaculus; species Jaculus jaculus. Next base: position 74,142,556 of record NC_059109.1, on the reverse strand, counting down.
ATGCACCCACCACCATAGACAGAGCCACTCTTGCTGTCATGCCTTCCCTGCCATGATGGACAGAGACGCTCTGAAACCATGAGCCCAGATAAACCTTTCCTCACTCATATCACTGCTGTTTGGTATTTCAGTCACAGTGATGTGAAAGTAACACATGTACCCTTCAAACACATGATTCCAAGCAAACACATGATCTAGGTTCAAACAAAGCTGAGCAGCTTGCTCCCTCAGCAAATAAACTCTGAAGACCCTTGCTGTCTGTACCCCTTTGCAGTGGAAATCAGTGTTGCACCATGGGTTCTCACGCACAGGATTGCTCAAGTCATTTTTCTTTAACTATCTTTAGCTGTCCCAGGCTTGAGAGCAGGTCTCTGCTCTGGCCCAGTCTGCATTACTGAGTTGCTTACTTTAAAAGATATTTTTAGACAATATTTTTTAAAATTATTTATTTATTTATTTGAAAGCAACAGACACAGCGCTTAACCACTAAGCCATCTCTCCAGCCCACTTTAAAAGATATTTTTAAAATTTTTATTTAATAGAGGGAGAGAGACAGAGACAGAGAAAGAAAAAGAGAATGGGCACACCACGGCCTCTAGCCACTGCAAACAAACTCCAAACGCATGTGCTACTGTGTACATTTGGCTTATGTGGGTTCTGGGCAATCAAACGTAGGTCCTTAGACTTTACAGGCAAGCGCCTTAACAACTAAGTCACCTCTTCAGCCCTGGGTAGCTTACTTTAATGTGTCACCTTCTTTGAGCCCAGGTATGGGATGGTTTATCAGATGTTTTTCTGGGTGTGTTGTGTGAGCTCTGCCTTTACCCCTGCATGATGAGTATGACAGGGTACACTCTCTAACATGGGCCTCAATCATTCATTTAAGGCCAGTGAGGACACAAGCTGTGGAGCAGAGTTTGTCCTCTCAGCCTGTTCCTAGGTCTGGACATCATCATGTCTGGCCTCAAGATGTGGCACAGACTTAAATTCACAACATTGGCTCCCAGAGCTACAGATGAGGCAGACTTGGGGGTTTGACAGTGACTAACTTTATGAGCTAGCTCCTTATACTGAACCTGGCCTGTGTCCACTTATGTTCTACTAGTCTGCTTCTCTAGAAAATACTGACTGCTCAACATTATGTACTGTGCCAGTCCTTCCACCCATCAAAATAGTGCTGTGTGATCCAACAGGCTGATCTCCCAATGAACAAATAGGTATGATGATTGTGCCACTGTGTGACATCACATGCACTGAAGACAGATGGAATGGGTTTTTGGTAAATGGGTATGTTGTTCATTTTTTACCACGGTGACAAATACCTGTACAAACAGCTACAGTGAGGAAAGATTTTTTGTGGATCATAGTTTCAGAGGTTTCAGTCCAGAGTTACTTGGCTCCATTGCTGTGATTCTGAGGCAAATGGCATGGCAGGAGCAAAGCTGTGTATCTCACAGTGACCAGACAGGGAAACATGGAAACAAAATACAGCTAGCTCCAAAGCCCACCCACTGTGACCTACTTCCTCCAATAAAAGCCACCTCCTTAAGGTTTCCACCACTTCCAAAATAGTTCAACTAGTTGGACACTAAGCTTTCAACACATGGACCTATGGGTAACATTTTCTATTCAAATCACAGCACTGGAATCAGAGGGAGAGATAGCCAAGAAAATTCTAGATGGATAATGGGGATGTATTCCATTGTTAGACATTAAAATGTTTTATATAGCAATGATGTAATGGCTAAAAGTAGAAGGCTCAAAGCAGACACAAGTATACACACACAATTGGCCCACAATGGAAGAAGCATTCCAGGGGCAAAGGATAAAGTAGCCTCTATTTTAAAACACTGAGCTGGCTGTGGTGGCACACACCTTTAATCACAGCTCTTGGGAGGCTGGGGTAGGAGGACTCCTGTGAGTTTGAGGTCAGCCTGGAGCTACTGATTCCAGGTCACCTGAACTAGAGTGAGACCCTACCTCAAAAACAACAACAACAACAACCAAAAAAACAAACCAACTTTAAAAGACACTGTAGGGCTGGAAAGATGGCCCAGGAGTTAAAGACATTGCTTGCAAAACCTGCTGTGGGTTTGATTCCCCAATACCCGCATAAAGTCAAATGTACAAAGTGGTGCATGTATTTGGAGTTTGTTTGCAATGGAAAGAGGCCCTGACCCTGCTCACAAATAAATAAAATAAGAATACATAAATACGTAAAACACTATGAGGAACAGTCTGGACTTTATTCTGTAAAATATGCCCTATACATGGCCCTGCTTTTAGTATGATAACTGGGTGGTGCCAGCTGGATGTTCAAAGGGCCAATGCTTCAGGCCATCCCTTTGAAGCCACAGTACATCAGGGGCAAACCTGCAGGAAAAACCCACTAGCCTGAAATGAGAGTCTGAGAATGACAGGAAGGTGCTTCCATCCCACATGGGGCAACAATTTCCAGCAGACAGAATAGTCAAAGAATGAGGGGTGTGTCAGTAAAATCAGCCAGGAAGGGCAACATGTGGTTGACACATTCACGCAGTATTCACCTCATTAGAAAGAGCCGAAATACAAATGAGCCAACAAAGGCATTTTCTTTGTGTCTGTCATATTTGTCAAAACTAAAAGTTATAATTGATCAGGTCTTTCATGCTACAAAAACTAAGCAATGGCCTCCCTAAGGCACTACTACTGGCAAAAGTTTATCACACTCACATATATACACATATATATCATACATGCACATCACACTCACATATATACACATACCACAATAACACACACACATATATAACAAATACCACACTCACATATACCACACACATGCAACATGCCATACTCATATATATACCACACACATACACATATACCACAAACAATAAAGTAACATATATACATATAAACATAGGCCACACATACCTCATACCCGTATATAAAGACATAACACGTATACACACATATACCATATGTTGCATGCACATAGATACATACATATACATTTATGACATGCACATATGCTACATCTAAAGCATGCACACAAACAACATGTAGCAATACCTGCTATACACGTTTGCATGTGCACATACAAATGCAGAAGCAGGTTCTGGAAGCACAACTCAGGCTGACAGAGAGAATTGTGAGGGATTTCAGTTCTGTTCAAGCCAGTATGGATCCCATGTGTTTACATTAGGACCATTTTTTACAGAGGAAAAAAAGCTAATATTTAAGAAAGTCTGCATGCCATAGTTAGCATCTATGTGGGCTTGCTGCATTCTTGGTGCTGTGAGCTCCCATCACATTTGATCCTTAAACAGTTCCCAGAGTTAATCTCACTGTGCTCCTCAGGGACAGACTGGGAAACTAGGGCTGAGAGAGAAGGTGGCCCAACAAGTGAGCAAGCAGAGGCAGGCCCTGAATGCAAGTCTCAAGGAGTTTTGAAGTCACAGTGCCTGCAGTCACTTGTTCACAAAGATGCTCACATCAACAGCAGATACTCTCTATCCTCTCCCACAGGCAGTGCCTGCTCCCCAATGTTGGTGGCTGGCAGATGAAGAGGCTCATCTTTGGCTCTTACTTGCTCTGTGAACTTGTGGAGAGCAGGGTTATACCCCTCCAGTATCTGGCCTTGCACTCCTATCAGATACTAGAACATAGATACTGGAACATAGTCTTCCTGAAAGTGGCTCTGCAAACCAAGAACAGGATCTCATAGCTCTCTCCCCATCTCCCTGCTGCTCACCACTTCAGGACCTTGTCAAAATCTGTTCCAAGGCTAACACAGACCCAGATGAAGTGGGGTCCCTGGGCCGGCCGCAGCTTTCTGTGTAAGACAGAAGCATGTCCCACTGAAATATCTAATGTAACACCATCTTGTCCTAATTAGCCCCGACCCTATTTTGTGCCTGCTTGTGTGCATAGCTGCGTGAACTCCATAGGTACCTTGGGGAAGCTGCATAGCAACCATGGCTGCTTGCTACCAATACCAGGAGGCTGTGTTCCAGTCATGACATTTTCAAATAGCTTGTACTGGTCTTTTTGCCATCTCATACCTTAGGGAGCTCTTGATAACCTGGTCTTGATGACCCAGATCAGAGGGGAAGCACTTCCCCTGGTCGTCCAGCAGGCCTATGCTTAGTGCAATCATGTTCTCTGATTTTCATAAAAAACTATAGCAATTGCTGCGAACACCCTTGCCTCACCCCCTTTCAAGCCACATAAGTGGTGCATCCTGATGTTGTAACAGTGGGCTGGGCTGGTGGCATGAAGAAATGCTGGCCAAAGTGGCAGGGTCACTAGTGGCTTTAGAAGCAGCAGTAGTAGAGGTGGTGGCAGAGGAAAGTCTGCAGCAGTATCAGTAGTGACACAAGATAGTGGAAGAGCTGTGAGAAATGACCAGGGGAAATAACAGGGAGTAGACACAACAGAGACAATGAGGAAGAGAAGAAGTAGACAGAGACCCAAGAGAGGGTAGAACCAATACTAAGGAAGACAGACGGTTGTGATGCACCCGAGATGAGAAACCACAGGTCCTGGTTGTTGGAAGAGTTCTAGAAAGCTGCCAAGACTTATGGGTCAAGGATCCTGACACCATAGGCCTGAGAGCTAACACTTGTGGGCCTAAAGTTCCCAGCACTCAGGCCTGTTTAAAGCAGCAATGGTAGAAGATGGGGTTTACAATTGCTGCCAAGTTCTGGGGCCTACAAGAAGGACACAGGGAGTTCCTGATAGCAGCCTGGGTTTGTTTCTCCTAAGCCAAACTACAAGGGAAGAAGAGGAGGAGGAGGAGAGGAAGGAGGATCTAGATTCTTGGCTTGGCCCTCTCACTGGGTCCAATCTGCTCCCTCCTGGGCCTAAGCCATGCCCAAACCTGAAACTGCCAGTCCTGCCACACAGACAGAGAGAGACCCTTTCTTAAATCATGAGATTCTGGGCAATTTGCTAGCAGCAGTGGTAACCAGGGCCATGGCTTGGCCCTCCTATGAATGCCCAATCTACTCTCTCCTGGGCCACGCCCCCAGCTGAGATTGCCATCTGAATCACATAGACACAGAGAGGCCCCTTTTTTTTATTATTATTAAAAAATTTTGTTCATTTTTATTTATTTATTTGAGAGTGACAGAGAGAGAGAGGCAAATAGACAGAGAGAGAGAGAAAGAATGGGCGCGCCAGGGCTTCCAGCCACTGAAAACGAACTCCAGACACGTGCGCCCCCTTATGCATCTGGCTAACGTGGGTCCTGGGGAACCGAGCCTCGAACTGGGGTCCTCAGGCTTCACAGGCAAGCGCTTAACCGCTAAGCCATCTCTCCAGCCCGAGAGGCCACTTCTTAAGCCAGGAGATTCTAGGAAGTTTGCTAGCATTATGGTAAACAGGGACAGGAGTTGGCTTAGCTTATACCCTGTACTCCTCTTTACACAACAGAGCACTCAACCACTGTTTCTGTTGGAGGAATTCTTTTACCATGATTTTCCCCAGCAAAAGGCACAACCAGGATTGGAACAAGGTTTCTAAAGAGGAGTGTATAAGAGCAGTAGAGCTTTGTGGGGAAACCAGTGGTTAAGGGGAGAGTCAGACAGGCAGGGGACAGAACATGAAGTTTTTGAGACCCAAACACATTTGGTCTTCTGGTCAGGGAGATCCTATCCTACCCCCTATTATTGGCATCATCAGGCCAGTTTGCCCAGTCTCTGCCTACTGCCCCTCAGGATGAGGCTGGAGATTAAGGTCAGACAGGCCTTTCAAATCTGAGATGCCATTTCTGTCCCCACCATCGATCTCGGTCTTGGTGAATGATCACGTCAGAGCTCATGAATTCATTAACTGTGACAGCCCAGTAAATCCTTGGAGGCACCATAGCCACATACAGTCAGAGGACAAAATGGAAGTGGAGGAGGAAGAATGTGGGCCCTGGCCAGGCATAGGCAATGATCATCCAGTGGAGAGAGGGTTCCAGGGCTCTTGGACTTAGATGGACAGGGCAGAACCCCAGGATACATCATGTGGGTCCATCACAACCCCAAAGATGTGGGCATAGTGGCTCTTTCCACTGGGGCCACCTCTCCTGAATCCTTACAGAGGTATGCTCCAGACCTGGAGTTACCTGTCTGCTGCCTCTCTCCACTCTGTATCTCTATTTCCAAGTTCCAAACAGCAGATTTTTCTCTTTCTGGAAGTCCAGTCTCAACATCTGCTTAAAGAATGGAGGAAGCCAGGCATGGTGGTGTACACCCTTAATCCCAACACTTGGGAGGCAGAGGTAGGAAGATCACTATGGGTTCAAGGGCAGCCTAAGACTACCTAGTGAATTCCAGGTCAGCCTGGTCTACAGCAAGATCCTATTAAAAAAAAAAAAAAAAAAGATGAAAGGATGGAAGAAATCCAGAGAATGCCAGGTCATGATGACTTTTTACTCCATGGGTAGTTCCTGACAGCTGCTCTAACCTTCCTTAACCACCTCTCCACAGTCTTCCTCCCTGTCCAAGCTACAGGTCACCTGGGTCATATCAGCCAGCTGTGGCCATGAGCCATCCCTGTCAGTCCTGCCTCATACTGCTCCCAGTTTGACTTTTTCCTAACTACCTGCTTATTTCCCAATCTGTGAAATGCTTGCTATGTGTAGTCGGGGCAGTGGAATTGGCCTGTAACGGGAGGGATGGTGCCCTGGCTCTCCCTGCCTGTCCACACAGCCATGCAGGATGGGGCAGTCAGGTTCACTGTGGGGAGCAGGAACATGGCCTACTCCCTAGGATGGATCCAGCAGGCAGTGCTGCATCTCCCCCATGGCTACCACTGACACTACAAGGACACTCTTCAGGGAGCTGCCATGTCACTGTTCCTGACCATCAAACAGACACCCCCCAAGAACAAGCACATTTGCAAAGGCTTCCTGAGATAATCTCGTGGCTACTCTTGGAGGTGTGGCCCAGCTGGGCAGCTGCCCTGGAGCCATACAGGTGTCAGATGGGACAGAGTCAGTGTTTTACTGAGGCTACATGTCACTCTGGTCCCCCTCCATGGCCCTGGCCTGCCTTTTAGCTCTCACATTGTGGTGGTTTGATTTAGGCGTTCCTCATAAACACAGGTGTTCTGAATGAATGCTAGATTCCTAGCTGATGGAGATTTGGGAATTAATGCCTTCTGGAGGCAGTGTATTGTTGGGGGTGGGCTTATGGGTGTTATAGCCAGTTTCCCGTTGCCAGTGTTTGGCACACTCTCCTGTTGCTATTGTCCTCCTTGTGTTGGCCAAGGGGTGATGTCCTCTCTCAGCTCATGCCATCATTTTCCCCTGCCATCGTGAGCTTCTCCCTTGAACCTGTAAGCCAAAATAAACCTCCCCCCACCCAAGTTGCTCTTGGTTGGGTGATTTCTGCCAGCAATGTGAACTTGACTGTAATACACACAATTATCCAGCTGGCTCCTGGGCTTTGTGGACACCTCTTCCCTGGCCCCCAGACTCTGGGCCCCTGCTTTAGAACAGTGCTTCCTTGCAGGGCCCTTTAGGTTCCAGGTACTGGCCTGTTGGCAACAGAAACAGTGGAAACTCAGTTTAGCTTCTTGGGAGACTTGGGGTGGGGCAAAGAAGCAAGAACCTCACTGCAGGATCCCTCGTTACAGCATCCTCTTGCTGCAGAATCACTCACGGCAGGATTTCATTACAAAAAGATCCAATAACAGCAGGATCTCTTCAATGCAGGAACCTTGCTTCACTGCAAGGTCCCCTAATGGCAGGATCCCATTATGATAAGATCTCCTCACTGCAGGACCCCTTGGTGCAGGATCCCTCACACCAGGATCTCCTGGCTTCAGGAGTCTGGTTGTAGGGTCCATCCCTGAAGGACTGTGGAAGGTAACTGAACACCTTTGCAGATGGCCATGACATGCTCACAAGGGCTTGAGATTTGTCTTAAGTTCATTCATTAGATGTATTAGAAAATTTTAGGCAGATGGGGAAATTTCCAGTTTATCAGGTATTCAAAGTGCTTAAAAGGAAAGGAAGTTACATATGTTGTCATCTTTGTTTTTTTAAATTTTTGTTTATAAAACAGGGTCCCACTCATAGCCGAGGCTGGCCTTTAACTACGGCAATTCTCCTGCCTCAGGAGGATTGCAGACGTGAGCCACCATACCTGGTTTGTGTCACGTTTAAAGGTTGGAGGGAGTAACTTCAGGCATAGCTGGAACAGATGCTATGTGATGGCAACCTGAGTTGATCAAACATTAATCAGACAAGGAGGAGACAACCATTCTTAACACTATTCTTATTCCAGTGGATTTATAGCCATAGTTATATTATCTTTAAATTTAACTCAAAGAATTAAAGTAAATAGGTTTTTTTGTTGTTGTTGTTTATTAGAGGTGGGGTTTCACTCTAGCCAGGCTGACCTGAAATTCACTATGTAGTCTCAGGGTGGCCTTGAAGTCATGGCGATCCTCCTACCTCTGCCTTCTGAGTGCTGGGGTTAGAGGCGTGTGCCACCACACCTGGCTGAAGTAAATAGATTTTTAAAACTGTAATTTAAAAAACAGTGTATATAATTCTTTTCAAAACCCGGTTTAAATGGTCTTCTGTGCAGAGATGGCTCTCATGTGAACAGCAGAAAATACACAGGATGAGGAACTCTGGCCCCTTCCCATTCTCCACAGTGCCTTCCTCTTTCTTTTTCAAATATTTTATTTTTATTTATTTATTTATTTGAGAGAGAGAGAACAGGTGCACCGGGGCCTGTATTCACTGCAAATGAACTCTAGATGCATTGCCACCATATGCATCTGGCTTACATGGGTACTAGGGAATTGAATCTGGGTCCTTAGGCTTTGCAGAAAAGCACTGTAATCATTAAGCTATCTCTCCAGCCCCCTTTCTCTTGCTTAATAAAGTGTTAGTATTTCTACACATTAAAACAACAGCAACAAACAAACAGAGGGAGGCTGGAGATGCAGCTTAGTTGGTGGAGGGCTTGCCTAGCATGCATGAAACTGTGGGTTCAATCTTCAGCACCAATCTCATTACTCCAGAGGTAGAGGAAGGAGGATGATAAGTTCAAAGTCACCCTCAACTACATAGGGGGTTGGAGGCCAGCCTAGGCTGCATAAGACCCTGTCTAAAAAAAAAAAAAGGCCAGGCTCAGTGGGCCCATAGCTCATCCTGGGTACACTGAGGCTGTGCTTCTAATCAAATAGGCATAAGTAGAACTGATTCCCTGCAAGCACAGTGTGGCCTTCTGGGATTGCCAGAGCTCTCTGTGGCCTCTTCAGGCTTAGGAACAGAGACAGCAGCTAAGTGGACTGTTGGAAGGAGCCCTAGCAGCAGACTCTCCGTTCCTTTAAGGCAGGGTTGGGTCCCACAGTGAGATGAACCTATTGGTGTGAACAGAACTGGGTACCAGGAGCTATCTAAGGGGAGTGATTCACTGTCATCCCTCAGGCAAGAATGATTGATACTTTAGGCTCTGGAGCACCCCTGGTGACTGTGACTTCAGCATGCCAGCCTTACATGTGCCCTTTGAGGCAGGATGAATGCCAGGAGTCAGCCCAACAACCCTGTAGCCTGTATACCCTGAGCTTCAGGATAACTTAGTGTGTGCCGCAGAATGATGTTTCAACACATACCTCGTCACTCAGGTCAGGACACCCTCTCTGGGCCCTTAGGTCTCCTATAGGAGGCTAGCTAGGGCAGCTTCTGTCCCTCCATGTCTGCATCCTGACTCCAACTCTGTCCCCCCAGCAAGGAGCCCAGCTAAGCCAGGCAGGGGCTCTGAAAACACTTGTTGCAGCCACCATCTTCTCTTGCTTCTCGACTTTGAGACCTGACCCATGTTGGCAGCCGAACTTGTGCAGAGAGGAGGCCATTCAGTGGGTCCTACACACACTGCACACTGAGGACTCTGCTGAGCAAGGGTGGAATGTCCCTGTCAGATCATTAACTCACACTGCAAGTATGTAGACATGTTTCCAAAAGCCTGTCCTCACTTAGGTATATTGACTGTCCTGGACAGGCTACTGCTGGCCATAAAAGCCTGCACCTTCTCTACTGGCCTTGATGTCTATATATCTTCATGTTGCTGATCTGAGACTCCTAGAAAGGGCTCTGTAGGATGTGAAGCTTCAGAACATCCTGTGGCAATCCACGGAGGTGCATTACAACTCTTCCTCACCAGCCTTGCACACATGGTGTGCATGGTGTACACAAGGACGTGGGTTCTTGTTCTGCTTTTGCCACACTGGGGTGTGTGCTATTTCTTGTACTCTCAAGACACTTGCAAGACCATCCATGAGCACTTCCTTCATCACTCAGCCCTATCTTCTGGTCTCACAGAGAATGCACAGTGAAGTTGCTTCTAAGGACAATAGGAATAGAATGAGTACATGTTATGATTAGTTACTGTTGTTTAGTAAACCACCCCAGCTTTGTTTTATGAAACAATTGTCATTTTTCTTTTTTTGGTATATGTTTGGAGTATATGTGTAGTGTTTATGAAGTGCAGTTTATGCGTGTGTGTGTGTGTGTCTGTGTGTGTGTGTGCATGTGCAGATGCATATGCCTCATGTGCATACACACAGAAGCCAGAGGAGAACGTCAGATGTCCTTGTTTTCATCACTCATCCATCCTTGAAACATGGTCACTCCCTCAACCTGGAGCTGATGTCCATCCATGAGCCCTAGTGAATTTCTATTCCCTTGCAGACCAGGGTTACAGATGTATGTAGCCAGACCTTGCTTTTTACATGGGTTCTGGGGAGTTGAACTTGCAGTCTCCTGCCCAAGAGGCCTTCATGCTTAAATGGCAAACATTATTAACCACTGAGCATCTCCTTAGCCTAACAAGTGCTTTTTCTTCATTATAAGAATGGATTCTGGGCTAGAGAGATGGCTTAGCAGTTAAGAGCTTGCCTGAGAAGCCTAAGGACCCAGGCTCGAGGCTCGATTCCCTAGGACCGACATTAGCCGGATGCACAAGGGGGCGCATGTGTCTGGAGTTCGTTTGCAGTGGCTGGAGGCCCTGGTGCACCCATTCTCTCTCTCTCTCTCTCTCTCTCTCTCTCTCTCTCTCTCTCTCTCTTTCTCTCTCTCTCTCTCTCTCCCTCTTTCTCTCTGTGTCTGTTGCTCTCAAATAAACAAAAAATTTTTTTAAAAAAAGAATGGATTCTGTGGGTTAGATGTTTGAAAGGGACATAGTGGGGTATCTCTTCACTCTGTCTAGCCCCAGTGAGAGGCATTGAGGGCTACAGTCATCTAGAAGCTTCTTCATGTCCCATCTGGCTGTTGCTGGGCCCCAGCTAAGCTAGACAGACCCAATGTCACTCTGCATGTGGTGCTTTGGCCTCTCCAGCGTTAGACATCCCTGGCTTGTGTACAGTGTATTCGGCATCTAGTCCCAGACAGAGGAAGCTCAGACTCCTATTCTTGGATCCACCCCTGAGTTCTATGCTCTCACATAAACCAGATCATGAGGAACAAATATGATTGCTTTAGCAAAGCAGCCACCACAAGCTGGTGTGAAGATTGGACCACAGTCCTTGTAAGAAGGCTGGTGCCCTATGCCTACCACATATGGCCTCAGGAGGTTTGCACCCTGTCCATGACCTCAGTCCCTTGGCCTTCATCCCTGAGCCTGGCTGGGTATGAACACAGTCTAGATTACCAGCTCCCATCCAACCTGGATTTGTTAATTTTCAGGATAAAATAATGAATTGAAGCTGGGCATGGTAGCACACACCTTTAATCCCAGCACTCAGGAGGCAGAGGTAGGAGAATTGCTGTGAGTTCAAGGACAGTCTAGGACTACATCGTGAATTCCAGGCCAGCCCCTGCTAGAGTGAGACCCTACTTAAAAAAAAATAAATAAATGCATTGAACAGTTATTTTCTCCACAAAATACTCAGAATGATGGTGGGGCAGCTGTGAATGGGGAAGCAGCCTCTCTGACCAATCTCTTCTAGCCAGCAAGGCTCCAATTTCTAGCTGCAGCAACAGCCATATGGACTGCTGCAAGGCCTCTGTGGAGGGATGGGTGATAGTGAGCCTCTCAACCATGGCTCCTCTGTCTTTCCAGCTGCACAAGACCAATAGGGCAGAGCTGCCTTCTCCCCAACTGTCCACCACCAAGCTCCTTGATAGGGGGGCACAGTTAGGGTGACTGGACCCTTGAAGATAAAAAAGACAGGAAAGTTTGCACTTGCTAGAAATCAATGTTTTGACTTCTTATCTCTTGCCTAGTTCCCTAGACCTTTTTTTCCACAAACAACAAGGACCCCTCCTGGGAGGGAGGTTACAAGTGGAGGGCAGGCTCTCTGACCACTTGGGAACTTCCAGCTGCGGGTGAGTTTTTCCCTCAGCTAGGCCAGACCCAGCTGGGTTGAGCCAAGGGGAGGGTCCTCTAGCATGTACTGTCCGCATGGCTCTTTATCCCCTCCAGCTCCTCACATGGCAGGAGCTCCTTGACCTTTGTTTTCTCTTTTCTTTCTGTGCTTTTCCCCCAGGCTTTCCATGTGGGATCTCTAGCCACATGGGTGCCTTTCCTCGGCTCTGTCCTTCCTTCAATAAATACAATAATTTAATAATTATCCTTCTCAGCTTTTTAAATTCAATTCTTTGTTTAAAATTAAAAACAAGGGCTGGAGAGATGGCTTAGCGGTTAAGCGCTTGCCTGTGAAGCCTAAGGACCCCGGTTCGAGGCTTGGTTCCCCAGGTCCCATGTTAGCCAGATGCACAAGGGGGCGCACGCGTCTGGAGTTCGTTTGCAGAGGCTGGAAGCCCTGGCACGCCCATTCTCTCTCTCCCTCTATCTGTCTTTCTCTCTGTGCCTGTCGCTCTTAAATAAATAAATAAATAAATATTAAAAAAAATTTAAAAACAAACTAGGGGTTGGAGTTCAAGGACTTTCTTGAACCCCCAGCACCCCTTTACATCCTGGCCTCCTTCAGAACTGTCCAAAGTTTAAGGAGTTAACCCCATTCTCCGTTTCCATTTCCTTTGTATCTTTCTCCCTCCTGTATCTCAGCCCCACCTGTTCTCTTCCATCCTTGGCTCACAGGGCAGAGGCATCCTGGATGAGGGTGCCAGACCGAGCCTTGTGCTTTCCCTTCCTACTTCATAGCCTCAGCAGGTAATCTGCCCTTCAGCCCTCCCGGCCAATTCCACACAAGCCTCTGGAGCATCCTATGATGCCTCAGGGCCTTTGCACCTACTAGTCTTTGCTGCAATACCTCTTCCCCACTATTTTGGATCCCTCTGCTGCATCCCTTCCCTACAGTGTCTTTCCTTAGATACCACCTTCATGGGTAACAACCTCCAACTCTGTCTCCGAATTTCCTCATTTCCCCCTCTGCTTTCCCTGCTAAATAACACTTTCTTTTCTCTTGTTACTCTGCCCTGGAATCTGGGCTATGGGGATGCAGGGTCCTCCTTTCCTGTTCCCTCTGAAGCCACGCAGTCTAGTTATAGGGTGCTTATCACAAACATTAAATGGACTTATCTGGAGGCCAGGTGATATGGGGAAACAGAAGTAAAATACAGCAAGGGCTGTGCCCATTTCTAGCTTACAAGGGCTGTACAGGGAAGGCTAGGATCAGAATATCAACCCTACAATGCGGAGAGCTCTGCTCTGAGGTAGGGACCCAGCCTTCTGCAGCTAGACACCCTACCCAGTTCTACCTAATGCCTCTGACACAGACTGTCCCCATGCTCCCCAAGAAGAGACCCCTCTTGGGAGCTTTTGTGCCTGCATCACCCATGGGTGCCCTGCCTCCTGCCTGCAACTGAGATGTCATAGCAGGGTGCAGTTGAATTTTCTCCCCACCAAGGCCTGTCAAGCCCTTTGCACTGAAACTTTTTCAGCCAGCCCTGTCCTTGGATGCTTCATGATGCAAGAAAAGGCTTGAAATGTCAGTAGACATACAGGCACTATCTGCCATTATCAACTTACTGACAGAACTCTAAGTCTTTTTCTCCTTAGAAGTCTCTGGCAAGGATTCCCATTGGCCCTTCATTTCAGCTGAGCTGAAACAGCCTTCCAAGAAGCCTGGGTCTCACACCCACATTTGTGGGCAGTTTTGGCCCTTCAGAGCATTTCTGCCCTGTGCACACTCACCCGCATCCCCAGCTCAATGTTTTCTGCACCATAAACCTCCATGCCCGGGTCCAGCAGGCCAATGTCCCTGAAGTACTCCCGGTCCACCACAAAGGAGCAGCCGATCATGGCAGGTGTCCTAGGCAAGCAGAGACCACCACATGAGGTTGTCGCTGGGGTGTGGCCCTGTGTCCATCTGCTGAGTGGGACCCCAGCCTCTCCCTCCCCCACCCTGCATTTCTTGTCCCCATCCATAGCATGGTGTCTTGGGTACAGCAGGTAACCATTTCTCCAGTTTCCATGGACTTGTACATATTGTTCTCTCTCAGGGCCTGGTAGCATAGCACAGACCAGAATCCAAGAGCTCAACTTTGGTTGTGTGGCTTCAACAGATCACAAAAAGCATAGTATGGTACTAAAGAAGTAGTCAGTTTATCCAGAGAGCTTTGGACCCTTTCCTGCATGTGAAAGATTCCTGTCTACCTCTTTCAATGTCTAGTCTTTCTGTGAATCAGTATTCAGGGTTTCAGTGGGCGGTTGTATAGATTGTGCACTGCTCAGCTACATGAAATTTCACTGACATTCCTGAATGACATACCTTGGAGTGAGAGAGTACACACCTGTGCAGCTATAAGAACAGACTGTCAAGCCGGGCATGGTAGCACATGCCTTTAACTCCAGCACTTGGGAGGCAGAGGTAGGAGGATTGCCATGAGTTCGAGGCCATCCTGAGAATACATAGTAAATTCCAGGTCAGCCTGGGCTAGGGTGAAACCCTACCTTGAAAAAAAAAAGATTAGACTGCCAACTGTACTATTTTCCATGTAATGATCCTATTTAAATACACATATTTAAAAATAGCAGCAGGGCTGGAGAGGTGGCTTAGCGGTTAAGCGCTTGCCTGTGAAGCCTAAGGACACCGGTTCGAGGCTCAATTTCCCAGGAACCATGTTAGCCAGATGTACAAGGGGGCGCAGGCATCTGGAGTTTGTTTGCAGAGGCTGGAAGCCCTGGAGCGCCCATTCTCTCCCTCTCTCTCTCTCTCTGTCACTCTCCAATAAATAAAGAACAAAAAAATTTTTTAAAAATAGCAGCAAATAGCCTATGACACATGGATGAAATCATGAATTTTTTCCTGATAGGCACCAAGAATCCAGCAGCATGTTTGTGTGTGTGTGTGTGTGTGTGTGTTCCTAGAATGTGGTGGCATGGTGAGAAAGCAACCAAAGCAGGACCTGGTGTGGGTGGAGAGTGAGTGTATGGCACCTCAGTGACATGGCA